>NC_088200.1:64547823-64700442 GCF_028769735.1 Zonotrichia leucophrys gambelii
GCATGTGTTCATTTAGCTACAGATTGGCCCTTTCGGGACTTATCTCAAATGCAGGAGTAAAACAAACTGCTTCTGAGAGTTTTGAACACTTTCTTTCCTCTGTACCCAAGAGAATTAAAGGGAAAAAGAAGTAAAACATGAATCAATTAACTCCTTTTTCAGTTATTTTACAAAACAATACAGATTGCAGGGAATGAATCATTTGACGATATTTCGCTTCTTAAAATTTTCATGAAAGAGATTATTCTCTGAAGTAACCTGCTGTGCCTGCTTCACAGTGACAATATACAATATTCCCTGAAGCTATTTCTGACATCACTGAGTCTAGCATGGTTTAGGATGTTTGATGGAAAATTTGGTGTGGGAGAGAAGCTGGTTAAAGTACCCAGTATCTCATGGATGGTACACAAAACTGAGGGTCGGGGCAGAGTGGACTTTTATCTTACTAGCTGTCACATATACTGAAACAAAGTAAACAAATGTACTGACAATCTGATATGCTATTCTGTCACTTCACAGTGGTAGAAAGCCTGCTTCTGAGATTTTGTAGGTGTGACAAAGTTAAGGTACATGTTGCTATTGATGATGTGCTGTTTGTAGAACTCAAAGCTTTATGTCATGTTGGGTCATATTAGCAACAGCATTGCAATCAATGGGCAGAGACTAAGGTATGTGGGTGGGCTGCTTCTGTGTTTTGAGCTTCATGATTTTAAGGTTCAGTGGAGGCTTGTGGCACTAGTTGATCTTAGCTGTCAATGTCCAGTGGATTTTTGGTTTATTTTTAATGTGGCTTAATATTTAGCATGCTTTGAGAAACTAATATTCTGTTATACCGCTGAATTTACTTTGCTGTAATAAATTTAGTGGTATAGATATCTTCTGATGTAGGGTGCATCACTCTTTAGATGAGAATTTAAGAATCTGGAGTTAAAATCTGCCATTATTTCACTGCTCTCATTAGATTGTTCTGTCATATATCACCTTTGTAAGTTCTCTCATCTTCATTATAGAATTAATTCAGATTTGTTCCCCATTACTTTAATGGGAAGACTCTTCCAGACTTATCTGTCACAGTATTTGGGAATCTTCATTTCAATTTGAAGTGAATATTTGCCTAATTTATGTTCATTTGTTTTCATTCCAATGTTCTTTTTCCCTCTTCTTTCTCTTTGTTGTATTTATGCCCTGTAATAAACGTAAGGAATTTATATTGTGAAAGAATTTGAGGAAGCTGAGGTAAACTCTCTTCAAGTATCTCAATAATTAATTACTTCTAAGTTTCTTCCTGCCTTTATACTGGTGACTCTTCTCTATATTTAGTGGCGTAGCATTATACCACTGACATGGTTTTGAATGCAAAGTTTTCAGTACTCCTTAGGATCTGTATTCCCTTTCTCTTTCTAGATGTCCTGTACATTTCATGCTTGATGATGTAGAATATTATGTATATTATTTCCTGCATATATTGGTGCTAGATTTGCTAAACTTTCTAAATATTCAAACTAGCTCTTGCAATATAATTTTGATGTGATATTCTGTGCAGCATTTTATTTTCCAGCTATGATTATGTCAGTGTCATCAGCACAGATTGCTTTTGTTCAGTTCCTTTTATTTGGATGGACCTCAGAAAAGTATCTATCATGTATGACCTCTGCAGATGCACTGTGAAATCATAAGCTGTCCAAATGTGGAGCTGCTTTTTGTTGCACAAGTGCCAGTAAATTTACAGAGTTATCAAATACTGAGCTACTTCTCTACAGAAGGACCGAGGCACTAATGTGCATTCAACAAGTTCTTTGTTTTCTTCATTGCTGTAAAGACAAAGATCAAAAAACCATGTTGTTAACTGGGAAAACTGGCTAAATGAAGAACAGAGATGGTCTCTGCAGCCTGTATTTGAGATTCTTACAAAGGGAGCTGAGGAGACACAGCAAGATCTTCAGCTAGAATTGTACTGCTGTTGTGCTGAATTTTATAAGCATAACAGGCTTGATCAGAAATTAATTTAAATAACTGTTAGGCTAATCTTAACAATTGCTTAGGTGTAGATACTGTTCCTGAAAAATGCTGTGACACATACTATGAGAGAGAAAATCACTTTCAGCATCTTTAAATATTTCCCTATATGTAGAGTACATGTCTTGTAGACTTTCTTTTCTTTGTTATGTTTAATTTCTCTGCTTTCCTGCAGAACACGAACCATTGAGTGTTATTTTATGACTCAAGATTAATCAAATCATTTTAGTAAATTATGGCTTTACAGTGTTCTTGTCTTTTTCCCCCCTTGTATTATGAGAATAATAAGCTTGCTTATTGTTTACTTCTGTAAAAAAGTAGTGAGCATATGTGTCTATTAAAAACTGTAGTGTTAATTAGAGTTATGCTAATACAATCGCCTACAGAAATCACGGAATTCTGTTAAAGGTGATGAAAATATTTCTTTCTTCTTATTAGAAGTTTTAAGCAGAAGCCTTGGTGAAAGACCTCACACTCTTATGGTGGAGAGAAAGATATTACCTTAGAAAGTAAATAAATGGTTTAAATGTTGACATATGTGAATGCTACAATTTTATTCTTAGTTAGCTTACAGTAAACTCCAACTAAGGCTGAGAAATTTGAAGGGTCTACCCATATGTCCTTTAGATAAAATTTTAGCTGCTTAGGTCCTAAAACAAAGAATCAAACAAACAAACAAAAGAAACCCCAACAACAAACAAAAAACCCCCAATCCAGTAGTAATAAAGTGTTCTTGATTGCTGTAAAAACACAAAGAAATGTAATGGGTACTAATGCTCTAAAAAGTATTTCCTATGCTATAAAGGGTATTTGGGATTAAATACTTTTCAAGAAATATGAATTCTTTTACTTACTAAATTCAGACAAGTTGTTGCTTTACTATTGAAACCGTCTGAAATCTTGGTAGAAGGGGGGAAATCTGCTGCACGTTCAGTTTTGGGGTGGCTTGTGCTTCTTACCAGGCGGCTGCATACCAGCTTTGCAGTGGCTTTAAGTGGCTAAGCTATTATGGGAATGTAACCTCATTCTTCTGCCTAAAAGTCCTTGTGGATTTGAAAAGTTGACTCACATTACTCAGTTTGCTCCTTATGTATAAAAGTATGTCAGCTGAACTCTCCTGAACTGTGCTGCTTTAACCAGCTGCTTATGCATAGAAATCAGCTGTCTTTTAACATAAGCTGATAAACAGTTGACAACTATAGCAAGTCATTATCAGATTTGTCTGGGTGGAAATCCTTTTTTACATTAATGTGCTGTCACGTAAAGCTGTATGAAATCTTGAAGCATATTTAGACATGTTTAGGCATAGCCTAATGTTTAGCAGCAGGCTAGGAATTTCTGCGGTGAGCAGCAGACTACGTTTTAAAGAAATAAAGGGAGTGAGTAGATGAATTGAAGTGATAGCCTTGCATAGGGGCATTGCACAAGGAAGAAAAAATATTTTACCATCTAGAGAAGCAATAGATCCTTTGGCAGGAAAAAATTAATCAATTACATACTTTTTGTAGTCTGTATAAGTTTCTTAGTATTTTTTCTGTAAATTTAATGTTCACTAATAGTTAATATTTTCATTCAATATTTGATAGAAAGAGGGCTCATTGGGTTCTTAAATTTGAAAAGTGTGAGTGTAGAGGAAACAGTATATACGAAACCTGCAGAAGCAGCAATTAAATCAATTACTGTACTTTGTGTTTACTTAAAAAATAATAAAATATTCTGGTATTCCTAATTCTCAAGGGCAACAACCATTTTATTAAAAAGGTGTCTTTAGGAATGGGAATGCAAAATTGAAGGAATTACCCAGGTATTGAAAAATATACTGTGAAAAAAATGCATGGTTGCAAGAGAGTTGATGGTGAGCAATAATTCTGTTTCATTACCAATACAATAATAATAATAATAAATTTTTCAGAATCCACATGGATTCTTACTTTTAAAAATAGAACTGGAAGAAGGACATAATGTTTTTCTGAAGTTCATTCATATTTCAAAGTCATATTTGGCCTATTCCTGGAGTTAAGCATGAGGTTTTTTTCCTGAAAGGAAGTGAAGACTTCACAAACTGTTAGTTCTTATAGAGAGAAAACAAGATTTTCAGGAAAGAGAAACTGGAATAAAGGTGGAAAAAAATGGAACTCAGAGTTAAGGTGCTTTGGGAGTTAAAGCAAATTCCTTCTTAGTGCGTTATAAAATGTATCTTTCTAAAACTGAGTGGATAAAATGCAGTATAACCTTTAAGCAGCAACTTAATATATTCTCCTCAATTTGACAGTGGCATGACAATTAACAGCTGAAGGGAAGGCATTTACTGAGATTAGCAATACGACTGTCATTGACTCATACTAACTTTATAAACTGGGCTGGTACATCAGGAAGTGTTTTTAATTAAAGCAAAAGTGTTGGTACGGTCACGGAAGTAATAATCCTTTGGAAAACTGTGCTCAAAAATGTGGTGGCAAACTTTTTATGTGGGTTTCAGGAAGGATGGAACAAGTCTACGAATAGGGGTTGAAGGTTATTAGACAAATAAATTCAGATGAGACTGAAGAAACTCAGGTGAATTCTGAAAGAATTTCTAATGGGAATGCACAGATATTGCCTTTAAAGCCATTGGTTTCAAAGTGTTTACAGTGAAACAGATGAAACCTGAAAATATTAACAGATTTTTTAATCTGGACAGCTGATAATCTTTTAAGGGAAGCTCTGCCTGCACATTTCCTTTATCTTTTTCATTCCAAATCTTTGTTCCATAATTTCTGGCATTTTGGTCCATGGGGTGACTTGCTGGGAAATTTGTTAGGTTTTGTGTTCTGAGGTAAAATTAAATTGAAGTGCTATTTGGTCTGATTCTGTAACACTAAATAAAAATTTTAATGACCAAGAGTATTTCCAAGTTAATTTTGTTAATTAAACCCATGCACAGAAGGGTTATTTTGATAGTGTAAGTAGATTGTGGAAAATAAATTAGTATTTGATGACTTTTGAAGGCCAGACACATTGTTTCAAGAGGTAGTTTCAAGAAGCTTTGACGGCAATACCAAAGTGTTTCAAATATTTACCCTGCAAATGCATGAAGGGAGAAGAGAGTCTGAAGAGAATTTACCAACTGAAATTGGTGGAATTTAAATGGTGTTGCAGTTCTGGTTAGCAGAGTGTGACAGAATGGGTTTCTTTCTGGACCATTGAATTGATTTCAAGTTTGAAAAGTTTGTAGAGGGCTTTAGGATCAACTTTAGGATTAGGAATTGTATCAAGCATCAAATATGTCTTTGATTTTCAGAATTCTTTGATTTTCTGATATTATTGCAAAATAAAATCTGTTTCACTTTCCATGCCTGGAAGTGTTTAAGGCCAGGTTGGATGGATTCCTGAGCAACCTGATCTAGTGAAGGCCCCTTCCCACACAAGCCAGTCTGTGATTCTACAATGAAAATTGCTTGCTTCTCTAAGATTGAGTCTCTGGCTTCCATGGTATTACTAGATATTCCTGTAACATGCTTCAAAGTCTCTTGTTGAAATAATTTCCAACACAGAAAAAATGCATTTTCTATCTTAGTTTTGTTTAATGGTAATTTTTCCTCATTTATTTTTTTCTGTCCTCTGCTAGTTCTACTTGAGCAAAAACAAATACAACTATGCGTTTTAAAAATAATGACACTTTGTTTATCCTCACTGTATAATATGCATGTGTCGCAACTTTCAAAAAAGGAGTTTGGGACAAAAGGTTTGCTTATTGAGAAAATTTGTATTGTCAGTCTCTTGCTGTACAGACATGTGACCTGCTCATGTTAAGACTGGCATTCTGATTCCATGCTAATAGGCCCATTGTTATTAATATATGCTGCCTGCTTCTGATCTGCTCTGCTTAGAATGCATGAGGGTTTTCAGTGTGTGTGACATTTAAGGGTTATGGATTAAAAAAATTAAATTCTCCAAAACAAAAAATATCTCATACATTTTTAACAGAGTTTATAAAAGAGCCATTCTACATTTTCCCTCTAGCAAGATGGTACAGTATTAAATTAAGTATTGTTATTTCTCTGGCCATGTAAGACTTAATGTTCTGGGCAAAGATATTAATTGTCTTTTGAAATGGACAGATGGTTTTGCCTAAAACCTGCTTGTTAATTAATTGGATTTTTTGAAAAATAAGTAATTTTCAAATTAGGTTTGAGTCTCATTTTTTTGCAGTGACTTTTTCATTTTGTAGGCATGAGTATATTTTTAAGAAGTACATTGTGTGATGTAACATCTTCTATTGGATTGTGAAAGTAGAATCTAGCTAGGATAGGAGTTCAGATGTCCAAACCTGGATTGAAAATAAATAGAAACAACTCAAGAGTCAAGGTGTTACAGCTCTTCATTACAACATGATGAAACTGAATTTACTGATTTATACAGATCTGCACTTTACTCAGTAAAAGATACAAACTGCTGGTAGAAAACGATGTATGAAACATGTTACCACTCTTAGAGTCTCCTAAGCTTTTTCAGAAGTGCCACTTTTAAAACTTCAGCTGTTAGTTTTGAGGATCAAGAAGAAAATGAAGTCAGCAGAAGTGTTTGCTAGTCATTTCATCTTTCTGCAAAAGCGAGAACTGAACATCAAAGCTGTGGCTAGGTAAACTTAGCAAGAAAGCATTAGACTGTATAGTCAGTGTAATCTCATGCTGTGCTGCAGATCACACACAAACCTGTGTACAGGTGTAGTATATCTTTGGTAAGTTCTTGGGGATGCTGGAGAGCTCACTTGTGTACATTTTTCATACACTTGTGTACACTGTTGCAGTTCTTTTATTCTACACTGGTGTAGTATTAATTCACTGAACACAATAAAACTGATACTTTTACCCTGTTCCATTTGCCCCTTTTGTCCACTGATATTTATCTTAACTATAATAAAATGGTTTCATGCTAAGCATTTATGTAAGATGTGGATGCCCTTGAGCATATTTCATTTTGTTAGAAATGATCTGTAAAATGAGTTTATTTATTTCAGGTGCATTTTTTCTCCCTGTTATTCAAAAAAGCTTGAAGTGAAAAAAAAATGTTTTAAAGAACGGAATACAAGATTTTAAGTAATGAATGCAGCATATATGCACCTAATATTTTCCCACAGATTTTAGGGCAAGATTTTTGTACTAGAATAAGGGTAGTGCAGAAGGAACTATTTCTGATCTAGCATGGATTGGCTTTGTGATAAGGCGCCTCCAAAAAAATTAAACGTCCCAAATAACGTGTTCACTACAGTTCACTGGAAAGCAGCTATAAGAAAACAAAAAAAACCCACCCAAACAAATTAAATAATAAAGCATTTACTACAGTTCACTGAGAAGTAGCTATACTGGCAAAAATACTGGCCATACTTTGAGACTTTAACATCTAGTGAATTAAAGATTCTTAAAATTTGTTTAATTAAAGGTGTTAAAATTATTGTACTGATAGAGCAGAAAGTTTTTATCACTGCAAAACTTAAGAATTTTACTTGACTTTTAAAAAAATATATTTACAAAAAATTTTCTCTGTTCCTAGTGAAGCACTCTAGTCAAATCCTTATTCAATAGGAGCAAGGTGATTGTAGTTACATTTTTTAAATAGGTGGACTTTGTGTTGGTCTGTAACTGTGGTCCCCCAAAATTGCTTTTTGCCATGGAAATACAGGGACAGACTGTTACTGAAGCCCAGGTATCTTCTAGCTGGGTGTTACAGGGATGGCAAAAGAAGGAGTCTTTCCCTCCTCCCACCTAGAACACAGAGTGACGACAGAAGCCACTCTTGCAGAGTCTTGGTCCTGAGGTCTGTCTTGTCCAAGGTCTGTGTTGATTTGTAGATTGATCTCCATGAACTAATTACTTTCTTTGTAATCCCCAGTCACAACTGATTTCATACATTTTCTTGATTGTGAAGCTATTAAAATAGCTTCCACCCATGGTCAGGGTGGAAAACATTATTTGTGACAAAGTTATATTTAGTTGTAAAATTCTTGCATTATTTTGTACTTTCAACTGTAGCTGTTCAACTAGAGAAGATTTTGGAGCTTTTTGTAGTCAGCAACTAGAAGCAGTGGGCTGCTGGGATTACTTGAAGTAACTGAAGTAAATTACCTTAACTTTTCACTAATTTGTGTAGGTTTTGATTGTGAGTCTCTGTCAGTATTTCTTGGTTTCCATAAAACAGTGTTAGAAAAACATACTCGAAGCTGCAACACTAGGGAGATGATGCCATGCTGCATTAGAGAGTGGTGTATAAAATACAGCATTTTCTAGTAGCCATTGTTATTATTATCATTTGAATAATGGCCTGTGAGATTCGTTCTGGTATGGCTTCAGAGTAGTGAAATATTCCAGGCAATTTTTGAGTAAGAGCATTCAGCAAGTTAATTTACAGCCCCATTTTGATATCTATCTTCACCTCTTCAGTCTCTTGTTTGCTTGGAAGTATTGCCACATACTGGCCTGTAAATAGCATTTTCAGTTCAATTCATAGCCAGTCAGTACCCAGCTGTGAAATAAACAAAGTCTAATTTCACAATTAGGTTAGCGCCACGGAGTCAAGGCATGATTTCACAATCATTAATACTATATCTCTGCATGGCTGGATTGCTCACAGTAGAATTGTAATGTCGGGTACAAGATAGCCATTCTGTCACATTAACTGGAATATATGCAGCTAATACAGAGTTTGTGCCAGCCTTGCGTTTTTATGCTGTCTTAGATTCTGAGAGAATGGACTATGCAACCACTAATGCAAAATTAATGTATTGACTTTCTATTAAGCACATTTTAGCGGTTGGAAGTAATCTAGCTCCTTGTATTATCTGACCATAACGTTTTACCTCTACACTAAGAGTCCTGTGGCCCAGTGGTGCTCTGAATGGTAGTGTCTAGAGAGGTGTAGCTGACTAATAGCAGCAATTTTTTATTCAAGAGCTCTGGACCCTTTGAGTATTCACTCTTATACTTGCTCTTTATGGATATTTTACTCTCTCTTTAAAGTTTCAGAGTTATTGAACTTTGTGCTGGAATTCTTTAACCAGACTCCAGTTGCAGCACTTTCAAACTGCTGGTGATAAACAAACAGGAGGTCAGTAAGTCTTCAGATCCCAAGACTTTACTATTCAACAGCCTTGTCTCTTGTGAACTTCATTGGCCTCCTACCAAGTTATCTAGATCATCTTTCTGGCTACTTTCACTGCTTATCAGTCAGTATCTATTGAAATTACTTGTGCATCCAGATCTACATCTAAAAGAGGCCCATCTAAAGATGTAGATCCAGTGGCCATCTAAAAGATGTAGTTGCCAGCTTTTAGGGATTTTGTTTGGATCAGCTCCGTTTGAGAATTATTTGGAGAAATTGAATGGTCATGAATGGGTTAAAATTGTATTCCTTGTCAGTTCTTCAGGTAAGGGATAGTTATTATTTGTTGCCAAACATGGTTCTTTGTTATGAGGTGAACTCCCTAAGCAGGTAAGATCTCTAATATTTAACAGAATAAACTAAAATCTCCTGTCACAGAGATACATTTTAATGCTAAAATTGTTACAAATAGGTGTATAGATTTGAGACAATTTAAAGAGATGGGCAGTCTGAAATGAGCAACTTCCTCCTTGATTCCAACTAATCCCTTCCCACCAGTAATGAATGAGATAACCAATGGATGTAAGTGAAAAAATAACAGTTTAGTAACAAACAAAGTGGCAACAGGTAAGAATAAAAAAGGTAACAGTAAATAACGGCTAGATAGCCAACTGCTCCGGGCTTGTAGGACCGAGGGACAAGACAGCCACAGATCCGTGCCAGAAGGCAGAGCTCTCGGGGCAGGTGCAGCAGCACATGGAGATCTGGCGGCTCCCCAGGGCTGGTGCCCTCGCCCAGAGGCCCAGCAGGGCGGGGGGCACTCCATGTTCCCTGTCCCCTCTGGCCTGGGTCACTCGGTGTTCCCTGTCCCTGCTGTCCTGGGTCTCTCGGTGTTCCCTGTCCCCTCTGGTCCGGGGGGAGGTTTTTTCCAACCTTAATGATGAGTGATTCTGAGAAATTAGTATTTGCAAACTGATCTGTAACATCTTGCTATTCCATTTTTCCTTTTGAAGAACTCCTATTGTTACAGGGCTTGCAAAGGTTTTTCAGGGGGAAGATGGAGACAAGAATGTTGACCTCATGTTCAGGAGGCTTGATTTATTATTTTATTATATATATACATTATTACTATACTAAAAGAAATAGAAGGAAAGATCTCAGAATGCTAGCAAGCTAAGAATAGAAAAGGAATGAAATAACAAAGGAGCTCTCTCTGATTCTGTCCCAGAGAACTCAATCTTTGATTGGCCCTTAATTGTACACAGCAACATGGGCCAGTCACAGATGCACCTGTTGCATTCCACAGCAGCAGATAACAATTGTTTACATTCTTTTTCTGGGGCCTCAGCTTCCCAGAAGGAAAAATCCTAAACAAAGGATTTTTATGAAAAGATGTCTGTGACACTCCAATGTTAAAAAGACAAAAAAAAGACATTAAGTTTAGTTTAAATATTAATTTCATGTCTATCTTTGTCAAAAGATTACACCACATGTACTTTTTATTGCTTGCTCTACCATTTTAGTTTTGCATCATGCAGTGCTGTCTTGGAAGAGAAAAATGTAATTAATTGGGAGCTAAATGGGTTCATTTTGAGAGAGAAGCATAAAAAGTGTCTTGGTTTTGATACTTACTGAAACCATTGCATCCAACCTAAGTACTGGATTGTGCTCCTGCTATCTGTAAAATAATCTGAATCTAGTACTATATTCCTTCATATTACTTACTGTCTTTTAAAGCAACCTGTATGATTCAATAGCACACAGACTTGAAAATAAAAAGGGCTTTGATACCCTCTTTCGAGTTGCTTATGTCAGCCAAAATTTGTTGTTTTCTTTCCTGAAAGGATATTACTTACACATTTATGTTCATGGTCTGGCTTTGAAGAAAATGGGGGGTGAGAGATCTTATTTCATCTTTGGTATATGTGAAAACACACAGAACTTGTACTTTCAGTCCTTAGCGCTTTGTTCAGTTTTCAGTAAGCAGTGAGAATTCACATCACTCCACTGCATCAAGCTTTAAACAATTTGTCAGCCAAAGCAGTAAAGGAAAATCACTGAAATTCCATTGTCTGAAGTCCAAAATAGCTAATTTTGTGTCATTAGAATGTGTGTAACCTTCAGTGACAAATGAGAAAGTTGTTTCTTGATTGCTTTTTAGTATAGTGGTTGTTTCCACATTCTTACTAATTTTGTGGAGTCACAATGAGAAGACCACATAATCTATTAGTAATTCTTGTAAAAAGGCAAAGCTTTTTTGTCTCATTTGACAAACTTTGGTTTTAATAACCTCTTCCAGTTTTGCACTGTGGTCTGTTGTCTGAGAAATGTTAGTGTTTACTTGGTCAGGCTAGTGGTGCAATGTAGTTTTTTCACATCAGTGAGACATCTGACATCAGTGTGTCCTTGATACAAACAGGTAGCTCTGGTTCAAGGCTTTGCTGGGTTGCTTATGGCAAGGAAGAGATACCAGCACTTATTTGTAGATTATGAGCATTGTAGCAACAGCTGTAGATATATTATGACCCTTAGAATACAGTAGAAATAGTAAGTAGGAGATGTCCTCACAAAATTAAATAAATTTTTAAAAGGATAAAATATGTATTACTTTACAAACAACCTTATTCCCTAGGAGTTTTGCCTTTGATTCTGCTGGGGACTAGACTGCTAGTTAACATCCCTCATTCCTGCATGACTTCCCTGTCTTTCAGCAGCTGAGATTTGTGTGCAAGTCCCCAGCTGCTAGCTGCTGGAATTATTTGCCTGCTGGAGATCAAAAACATACTTGCTGACAGCCACTAGCATCCCTTTAGCACAGAAAAAAACAGCCCCAAACATTTTATCTTTGCTGATCTGCCTAACAAAATCTAAATTTGTGATACTTCGAGTGACCCATTTCAAACAAAAAAACCTAATTTACAGATTATCTAATCTCAACATTTTGTGAATATTTAAACAGATTTTGGAAAGGAGTTTTCACATCAGTTACATTGATTTCATGTGGGTCTGAGCTTCCTTAGATCTTTCCCCTCACTGCTGGCATCTTTTATCCAGCCACTTTTCTTGTGCCTCAGTAGAAACAATAGATACTTTTAGGTTTTCCAGCAATGAAGGTTCTTTGTGGAAAAACAATACAGCATTGCAGTTTCTTACTGAATCAGGTAGGCTCAGAAGGTCATAATTCAAAAGATGCCAGCTTCCTCCGTTCCTAAATGGAGGTATAAATCCTTCTTAAAATGTTAATCATCTGTAGGGTATCACCATATAATATTTCTGTCAGATCTGTAGCTCTAGATGTGGACACAGATGATAGCAACCCAGGTTTCTTCTCTGGACAGAGGAGGTTTGATCTGGCTTTTTGACAAGGGGTGGTTTGGATGACAGTTTGAGTTTCCTCTAAATCCAGCTTCAGACCCAGCATTAGATTAACTGATTAGAACAAAGTGTTTGTAACTCCAGGTTAATTACGTCAGCTGCAAGCAAACTGTGTGAAAAGCTCTTTAAAACACTCAGTGCATGGTGTTGAGCTGCTCTTCTTGCTAGTAGAGTGTTTTGACCACTGTATATCAAGATGCAAAGAGTTTTCAGTCTGCCTTTGGTGCTGTAAGTTGAGCTTCGCTGTTCTAAGATACCCAAGGTGCATTGTTTGCCATTTAAGCCTCATAATCTTGCTGGATGACAATACTAGGCACTTAATATTTGTACTGAGTTTTGTTAATTTCCTAGAATTTGATCATTTTCTGATCACAATAATGAAAATATTTCCCAACTCTAACTACGTGACATCTTTTTAATGTGGCATCAAATCAAAATGGCATCAGCTGTGGTCAAATCTGGTGATCATGTGAGGTCAGAAAAGCTTGAAAGCATTTCTAGTGCCAGCATGATGCTTTCCATTTCTTCAGCAGAGGTTATCTGTGAATACAATAATAAGAAGAAAAGTGAATTCCTTATCATTTGAGGTGAATGTAAGACTGTTGTGTCAGTTTTGATGTGAGCTATCTTTAGAATGGAAATATGAACTCATTGGTCTTCATGTCTTTGAAGACTTATACATGCTAGCCCCAGTGGAAATAAAAGAAACACAGAATCACAACTGCTTGGTTTTCCTTGCAGAGTTCCTGAACTTAATTTTTTAAATGTCGTAAGTTCTGTGACAAGTGAAGTGTACTAAAATGGGAAGATAAGAATTTAATTTCTTCTGAGGAATAAAACTACTTATCACAGTATAGCTCTGATTAAAGAAGAAAGTTGTATTTTGATAGTTACAGACAGTATAAGCAGTATGCAACAATTAGGGTGTATATGATTTCTTGTGAACTCTTTTTTCCAAACTTTATACAGTGAAATTTAATAGGGAGAAAGCCTGTTTGGGTGGGGTTTGGAATTGGGTTGGGTTTTTTTGTTGTTGTTTTTTTGTTTTGTTTTGTTTTGGGTTTTTTGTTGGTTGTTTTTGTTGGGTTTTTTTTGGGTTTCCTTTTTAAATTTTTAGTAAGACTGCTTCTTCAGAGGGCTTTCTGCCGTATTTGTAGTACAGTAGAATTTGCAAAATTAGATGAGAGATGAAACAGGAAGATAATAATTATTGGAACGTGTGTTCCTCAGATTAATCTGTGACATTCTTAGTAATTGTGGCAGCCTTTCAGTGAATGAACCAATTTTTAAATGCATGTTTTGTTGGATATACTGTTTTTGGAAATTATGCATACTTTGCTATTGAGTCTTGAAAATACAACAACATTCATATGGATGGAAGCTTGTTGCTCATAGCTCATTGCTGAATCCTTATGGAGTCTGGTGAGGAATCAGTCAGGGGCTTGTACAGTGTGCATACTTATCTTCAAAGACGGAAAGGTCATGTGAAGGTAAATACAAATACAAATGACATAAAGCAAGTCAGCCTTTCAACAGATCTCCTATGAGCCATTTTCCGTACCTGCAACATACAGGGAAATATCGATATAAAAGACATGCTTTTAAGTGATAGGCATACACTGATACACATCTACCACCCATTTCTCCAAAAAGCCTGTTTGCTTACTGTGATGTTTTTCTAAAAGTGTATTTAACATAATCTGCAGAGAAGTGTCAACCCTCATCTCTAGATTTCTGGTTTTTAAAAGTTTTCCATGCAAAAGTATTATTGAAAGGCCAACCAATATAATGATGGTACTTACAGGAATGTAAATTCCTAGGAACATTTTGCTTGGATACAGCTATTGGAAGAAAAGGCTTTTCAATCTCTCTTTTCTTTAGCAAGATGGTATTTACTCTGACACAATGTACTGAGGTGAAAACTGTAGTTTTGGGGTTTTTTTCTCAGATAATTCTCTCAGTTTTAAAAGCATTTTTCTTACCTACTGTGGAAAAGGGACCTGTCTCCCTCTAATGCTCTGTGATCCTCCCAGCCTGTGTGGTCTTTTTAGGAGTTGTGTCCCATTTCCTGTCCATAGTTTTGCATCAGTTAATTCAGCCAGCAATGGGTATTTTTGTAAGGATGGAGAGGAACAGGAGTAATGAAAACAGTAGTGACTGACAATTCTTACTGCAGTTTGGGAGTATGTCAGGTGTTCTGTAGGTGATCAAATGCCTGCAGAATCTGTTGCTTTCCTACCAGATTGGACAATAAATTCATTCTTGCCGTCTTCCATGTAAACATGTTAAATGATCCTGAATCTGCTGGAGTGAGATTCAAGATTTATCTGTATGTATCTCCATAAATTCCAGTAACACGTTGGTTAGATCTCAGGAATCAACACAGGATTTGGTTAGGATGCTTGCATATATGTTGCAAAGAGAGGGAAGTATATCTTTAGTACGATGCAGATCATGATCTCCCTGAATCCACAAGGAATTTGAGTTTCTTAAGCTTATATGAAAAAGAAATGCAACTTTGAAAGGTAGAACGCAGTATGTTTATGAACTAGATGTTAATATGTTGGTCAGGAAGCGTGGGTTAGTATCTTACATTTTATAACAGTTACACACCGAAACTTGAAATGCATGTAATTTGGTAATAAAACATGATTTTTTTTCTCTACAAAAATAGTAATTTGGTATTGCAAATGGAGATAAGCTTTGAAAAAGACTGAAGTTTGAAGGTTACATTTTTTGATGATGTGAAAGAAGTTTAATTAGGAATATATTAGTCTGTATTTAACTCCCAGTGTTTTACTGAATCCCTGAGCTGAATTACATTCATCTACAGCTGTAAGAATATGAAGAAGTTTTAATTACTGTCTCTTATATGCAGAGAGTTAACAAACAGGTGTGCTTCTAAGAAATGCTGGTCTGTTGTAATGCATATGCTCTTCTTAAAATTGATCTTCCTGACCAAGCCACAGAAACTTTTTGATAAATTCTGTGAGATATAAGTAGAAAAAGTTGTAAGTGCCTAGGTGAATGCACAGTTCTCTGAGACCCATGCAAGTTTAAAGGAAGTCTGAATTAATGTAGCACAAAAATTGATAGGTCCAGAGGGAAATGCACACTAGTAAGAATCAACTGGGGTCTGTTTAGGAATGAATCTTAATTTGTCCATACACTGATTAGCTTAGTTATCCATATAATTATGTTATATCTGAGATTTTAAGGATATCTAATAGGAATGATTTGGAGAATGGATAGCAAATGTGAAAATATTCTTCTCTCAGACCAAATGGAGATGTGGCTCAAGATAGTATTAAAGGTAATATTAGAATATGAGGACTGGGATGTATGTTATTTCACTTAGTGACATATATATATAAGACATTTAGCTTATAAATATATTATATAATTCAGCTTATCCCTCCGTTTGCTTCAAAATACTTGGCATTTATTTTTCAACATCATTGAAGTAGTTATAGCTTTGCAGTTGAGAACAGTAGTAGCTGTGTTTTTGTGTTCAAGACAGCTTTAAACCAGAGGTTTGGCTTTAGTTTATAACTTCTAGTGCATTACTTTATGCTTACACATGGGGCTGGAGACTTAAAAGTGTGGAATCGTTGTGTAGTATGTAAGGTTGCAAAACTGTCATTAGTAAAAAGACTTTTTTCAGTAGCACATTATGAATATCTAGACAACTGTATTAAAAACACCCAACAAACCACTACAAGCACATAAACATCCCCACTGTAAAACCAACCAACCAACCAACCCCCTAAAAGCAAAACCCAGTCCTTTGTTTATAACCCGAAATTTGCCTCTGCTTTCTGAAGTATTTTAAGGAGGCAGTTTTTGCTTGGTTTCCACAGAAACCTTTTGCAGCAAGAAGGTATTAATGATTAAAATAGTTAGCCAAGATAATGGGAAGTTGGAGACTCTTACATATCCTGTATATTTGTATCTTCATCATTTTATGCTGATGGTCGTGTTCAGCTAAAAAATTGCCTGTTTGGTGGTGGTGTAAGCTAAGTATATATTAAAAGACTGTGGCTATTTTGTAGAATTAGCCAGACATTCAGAATGGCTGTTTTGGTTAGGATAACATATTAATACTGACTGGGAATACAAAGGTTTTATCTTCATTTTCCCCTCATTTCTCTTTTCTCTTTCCTGCCCCCCTTCCACCCCCAAAGGAAATTTGGTTTTAGAGACTGATGAAGACGTTATGTTTTTTAAAATAATAGCAGACAGTAAGTGAGAAGATACTTAAGGGGAGAAAACAACCCTAATCAGTTAAGCTTATTAGAATTTCACGGTTCTCAGGAGGCTGTGAGTTGTAAATTGATACAGCCCTGGGGTGACAGAAGAGGTGGAATTAAATCAGATTTCATCTAGATGTATGAAGGGAAAATGGCACTAAAATCTAATTTTTACACTTAAAATACATTCACTAGTGATACATGTCCAAACATGTTAAACCACACATTTCAGAAAGCTTATTACCATATTCCTTGCAGTGAATTCAGAATGATGTAAAGATTTTTCTTGCTGACAGTTGCAATTCACATATACCTTTCCAGTAGTAAATGCAGTGCTTTGTCATGTTTTACAGTAGATGAACACACTGAAGAGCAACTTTATTTAGCTAATGTGCTGCACATACTCTTTAGCTACACTTACTGAGCATATTGCTCCAGTGCAGTCCCTGCCACCCTTCATGGATATTGTGTCAGACAAAAAGCCTGTCTCCTTGTTTTCAAAGCAGCCCAAAGAATGAACGTTTGGTACTTTAGAGATTTCTTTGTCTTCATCAGAATATCACGTTCAGCCATGTTTATCTGATGCTATGAAACTGTCACACTCAAGCCTAAAATTCTTAAAAGCAGGAGCTAGGAGTTAACACTGGCACAGCAGAAAAATTTGGGATGTAACTAGAAAAACTGTTGGATTGACAAGGTGTGACAATGGGAATAAATTCAGTTTGGTTTTCTGGTTGCTCAGTATAGTTTTCTTTCACATGAAGATGATAAAAAGAAAGAGAAAATGAGATGCCAGAAATGAGGGGGAGAGTAGTGTGAAGGTGAGGGATAGGAAGATATTTATAAGGAAAGAGGAAAAAAGAATGATACACTTGATAAAAAGAAGACTTTAGACATCCAGCAAATTGCTGTTTTCTTATTTACGTGTGGGAAAAACATACTAGATTAGAGGCAACATCTGAAAACTTGTATGTGCAGATAAAAGAAGTCTGCTTAACTGTACTTCTCATAAATAGGTTGAGGCTTTGTCTGCACACAGTGACGTTTAAGTAGGTAAGCTGAAAGCGATTTTTTTCATCCTGTGTTTTAGTTACAGTTGAAATATTATTGGGGTTTTTAGTTTTGTATGCTTATTTGAGTAAAATTCCATTAAGTATATTAGGAATTTCCCTGTTCTGGGGGGTTTAGCAATAATCTATCTAAACAGTAATTTTTAAGACAATTTTTCTGAGTAATTAAAGAACTAGGTGATAATCTAGTCTTGTGGTGCACAGTTTTAATTGCACTTGTTTATATTCACACAGAATAAAGCAAATAAGTAAATAATGGATATCTCAGCTAAAATGGGGGGCCATCAGCCACCTGAGGAGTAGGGGTTTTTTTAGGGATCTAGTTATGATACAACATTTTTGTGATTTGTAATAGGAACTCCTGACCACATAATAATTATAATTTGTCACCATCCTTAGTGGACTCATGCTAGTGAAAAATTTAACGTAGTAATATAACATTTTTAACTGGTGTCATACATCTGTATGGGTTTTTTTGTACACCACTCTCTGTTGTAGTGGTATAGTAGATGTGCCAGGTTTTTAGACATACAAACAAATGTGTTTTTGCAGATGATTAAGTGCAGATAAACAACATATTTCATACAAGATTGTTACACCTCTCTCCCATTGACACTCCTACTCCCACCCCAGATCAGAAACATGCCTAGCGTGGCATGCTTTCTTTTAGATCTCCACAGACATTTGCCTGACACAATCCAACATACATTTTGTCCTAGTTATCAGAGTATGACTATTAAATAATTATGGGAAGAGAGATCTCATACTTTTTATAAAGCAGAGTGGGTTTTTTTAATAAAGCATAAAGAGTATCTGAATTAAAAGGTCTGCACTTTTTTTCACTTGCACACTTTATCTTCTAACTAACAGTAACTAATGTAGGTAGAAAATATGAAAGACAAGCAGTGAGAGAGAGGAGAATTGATTGTGCTTGCTGATCTGAAGAAGTACCAGAAGATGCCCATCTTGAATGAGACACAGAGATTGGAGAAATGAGATCTGATGGTCAGAGGTCTTTCTCTGCCCCTCTCTGGCAGCAGTGCAAAACTATCACATCAAAATGCAGCAGACTTCCAGAAATCATTCAAGAAATTATCCTAGCTATTAATTGTGACTGATAAACTTAAAAGATATCTTGTATCTTCCTTTTGCTGAGCCTCATCTTTGCAGTTCTGATTTCCTCCATTCAGTCACTAAAATCCTTCTAGGAAGGCAAACAGCAAGCAAACATCCCAGCTGAAATGGTAGATGCGTTTGCTATTAATGTATCTTTCTTCTTTCCTCTACCCGCTTTCTCTTCTGAAAAAAGCCTTGTTTGCTTTCTTTTTTTGTTTCTTAGCTGTTAGAAAGCCTTTAAAAATGCTTTTACTTCCCCTGTCATGGCATTATGCTCTTTGGAGGGAGGATCAGCTGGAGTCATGGCAAAGAAAACTGCTGTCCTGGTAGTTTTATTTTGTATTCACCATACGATTCACAGTATTGCATTGTTCCTTCCCAGAGGGGGAAGATTGGTCTCTCATGCAAATCACTGGTCCTTTTCTAGGCTTTTGTAGCCGTCCTGAAATTGTTGGAAGGGATCTTTCTTTCTGCAGAGTGAGAAGGAGGAATTGCACCAGACAGGCTGGCCCCAGTTATTTTATCTCTTTCCTGTGTCTCTTACAGCTCCTTTTGAGGAGCAGGCACCAGGCAGTACCTATACTGTGTTCCCAGGGCTTCTGCTGGTCTTGTGCATTTGGTACGCCAAATTCAGTGACATTATTTGGCATAACTTGAGACTTGCATTGCTTTGAGTACACAGAATCTGGCCCTCAGCCTTGTCTGTATGCAAAAGTATCCTTGCTCATTTAAGATGAGTGGATAAACAAATGTTTTTCTATTGACCCAAGTGGTACATGAAGTTGCTACCAGTTAAAGAAACGTGGTGTGTATGCATTATTTCAGCTGATAATATTTTGTGAGTATTTTGTGAATCCAGAGATTCAGCTTTCACAGAGCCTCATTATTGTTCATGGCAGTGCAGCTTTTATCCTCAGGAATGCCTCTAACCCTTGAAAAGTCTAAGAAAAACAAAGAGAATGTGCAGAAATAGAAATTTGCTTTTAAATAAATAAAGGCACAAAGTGAAGTAGAAGGAATAAGGCTAGGAACTGTGTGGTTAGATCTGCAGTGTGATTGGAGGTAGCAGGCTCCAAGCAAGTTAAGCAGGACAGAAGTTTTACGTCAACCCCCATCTTCACAGACATCAGCACATGCATGCAGAGGATTATTACCACCATCTGTTTTATCTACAGCAGTTTTCATCAGTTGTGTTATTTTGTGGGTTTTTTAAGTGCTTAAGCACTGCTTTGAAGCCATTGTGTTAATTGTTAACTTTGGCTGAATCTGCATGGATGCCTATAGCAGTGTCAGCATGCTAAGATTGGAACTGTTGGATTAATGAATGAAAGTATCAGCTCTGTGCCTGTGCAGTACATTAATAACTGTGCCAGTTCAGTCAAATACACTACTGACTTTGTCACTGTGAAAAGTATTTACCAGATCTTAGATGGACTGCTGAGAAAGATGAATGTAATCTTTCATTTTAGTCTGACTTAAAAATAAGGTAATTAAATTCTTCACATAGATTATTTTGTTACTGTTCTTCACAGGAGGAGAATAGATATACTGATAGATTTGAATTCTTCACTTAAATGAAGTATACATGTATGAGGAGCATTGTAGTGAACAGAAGGAAACCAAAGGTTATCTTTCATATAGCTTAATCTCATATTCTGATTTACTGGAGTTAATGTTGAAAAGAGAAAAGAGAAATGAAGAAAAGAGAAGGAAAAGAGAAGGAAAAGAGAAGGAAAAGAAAAGAAAAGAAAAGAAAAGAAAAGAAAAGAAAAGAAAAGAAAAGAAAAGAAAAGAAAAGAAAAGAAAAGAAAAGAAAAGAAAAGAAAAGAAAAGAAAAGAGAAGAGGAGTATGCTTAATCCTTAATTTTTTTTAAATTGTTTTTTCTTTCTTCTTTACAGAACCTGAAGAAGGTGTTTGTAGAATTTAGCCATCAGGAGCTATTTGAGTTCTACAACAAGGTCTGTAGATTTTAAAATATTATAATTTTCTTTGTGAACACCTTATGCTGCTCAGCAGGAAGTGTTGCCTATATGAATTAAATAGAATAAAACTGGAAAGAAGGGATCCAACTTTAAATTAAGGCTGTTGGATTCCTTTGACAAAAACCACTTTCAGGAAGAGCCTGTGCATTCACCTTTGCAATAGGCAGGGCTTGGGTCACTGTAAGCATACCTGGCAGTTGGATCAGAAGCAGTAGCTGATGATTGGCAGTGGGGATCTCTCTGGAAACAGCATCTTCATGTTGCATCTTCAGTCAAGATGCCAGGCTCGTAATCCAGTCAAAATGAACTCTATTTTTTTTGCTTGTTATTATGCATTGAAAATTCAGAGGAAAACATCTGTGCATGCTAAAGAGGTAGTATTTAGACAACTGTTTCTTTAAAATTTGAATATTTAAACTGCAGCAATGAATTCTAATAGCTTCATGTAAAAACAAATATTCATGAGTACAGGATTTTTATATTGGTATGCAAATATATTTGGTATTCGTAGTTGAAGATATTGGTTATTTCTGTTTGCATGTTTCTAAACAACCCTTTATGAGTGGAGGTTTTTTCCTCTCTTTTTCTTTCCTTTAAATAGCTGGAAACTATACAAGCACAGCTGGATTCCCTTACGTGATGTTTTTGAAGACTTATTTCTCCATCACGCTCCTGCCACCTCATTATTTTGAATTGAAGATAGATTGCCAAGCTGCATTTCCTGAAGGATTCAGCGGGTTGCTTCTTGTAAAATTATATGGCTTATCTGCTTTTCAGACCAGTACCATAAGCCAAGAGTCTTTGTCAAGGGTCTGAAGATTCTAATGGACTTTCTCTTATTTGCTTAGCAGCTGTGGAAAATGCCTTCTTTACTTACAGTGGGGAAACACCTTGCCCAGACCCTCCTCCCCTGGCCCCCTTCCTCCCCATCTCCCCAAAGAATGCTACTCTGCTTCAGGAATATTTTTTTCATTCTGTGTGTTACTTGATTCTGGTAGAAATTTGCATGTTAGTGAGAGTGACCAGGAAGAAAACCCTCTTTTGTAGATATAAATGTAGAAGTTATAAGAAAGTACACAGCTAATAAAATCTCTATCCTTTTAAAATATTATTCACACAATTGATAATGCTTCTTGCAGATTTCTCAAAATAAATTCAGAATTTTGAAAGTTTATTTTGAGGCTAGTCAAATTTCATTTCTCTGTCTTTGTTCTATTTTAGTTTGCTGGGGGTTTTTTCTTTGGAATAATCAACAATATCTCTGTTTTCAGTGTTTACTCTTGACACTGAAAATTAACATGGTTCTTGGCACTGCATGCGCACTAACGAATGTAAGAAGTGTGATGTATAACTGAGGGGAGAAATCTCAGAGTATAAAACAAAAAAATACTGAAATGATCTGACAGATTTCTGAAAGCTATGTTGATCCTTCCTCATGCTCTTTTTACCACCAGCATTTTTACATGAACAGGAAAAATTGAAGTATAGTGATTAACAGCCAACTTAGTCATACTTTCACCCATTAGTTCCAGATGATTCATGAGCAGCAGGAGAAAGGTGAAAGTCATCTTAGTTCTTGTTTCTTGACAATTTGTATATGACTCCAGGCTCTGGGCTTATAGAAGGCAAGAGGAAATTTGCCTGATCAGAAATTTAATTTTTTTTCCTTCCTGATGCTTACTTCAGGGATGGTTAATACCCCACCAGACAGTTTCCTTCTTTGCTCATGACTGTAGGTATAATTATAACCAAAATGTATGTTTTGAATAGCTGGTTTCTCCTGAATAGTTAAGGTTCTCCCGTGCCAGATTTCCTGGTTTGTTGCTTTTTTTGTGCCTTTTTGTTGCTTTGTTGTTAGGGATTGTGCTGTCAACTCTAGAATACTGTGAAGTTTGCACAAGCTGTCTGAGCTGAAAATTATTAGGTTCAGATGATAACAGCCTATGTGTGAGTGAAGGGCACTGGAGAGAGAACACACACTTACTTACCATAGTCCTTAGCTCTTGAAGTGCCAAATGATGCTTTACTGCTCTGGTACAGTAACACTCTAACTGTAGAAAAAGAAGAAAGTCACCTGGAAGAAGTGAGTCAACATTGCCCAGCAGAACACCCTCAGCTTTCCACTATAGCTTGTGAGGCTGGCTGCCAAAATCACATCTTGTCATAAGCCCCTGGCACGTGTGCCATGTTGTCTGGAGATACAGATGTCACCTCCTAGGTGTGGTTGTTCAACAAGAGCTTGGCAGCTTGCTCATCTCACCCACGCATAGACTGGTGCATGTCTGCAGCTGGACACATCCCCACCATTGCCTCTGCTTGCTGACAGTAGCAGTACTTTGTAGCTAATGCAGCTGAGGGAATCCTCTTCTGCATGACATGTCTTCTCTGCCAGTCCCATGGCACAGTATGCTTTGTGGAAGAACACTGCTCTTGAGCCTTTTCACTGCGTGTTCAGGGCTTATGTTCTGGAAATCAGGTCTAAAGAAAGTTCAGACCTTCCTGTGTAGATACAGGACATGCTAAGGCAGTTGTGTTAGGGGTTTAAGTTAACTTTGTGAATGCAGGCAGTGATTGATGAATCCTGGAGGAGGAGGTGAAGGCTGGACTAGTTTGAGAGCAAGAGCCATGGACAAATCAGCAGGCATATCTTAGAAAAAGAAGTCAGGGTCAGAAGAAATGGAGCACAAGAGAAACAAAGGAGAAGGTAGAGAAATGGATATTCCAAGGAGGGAATTTGGGTGTTGGAAAATACCAGGAAGAGAGCAGAAACATTGGAAAATATGACAAAGTATATATACAAAGAAAATATTAAGCAGAAGGGGAGATAACCTTATAGTAGAGTGAGAGTAGGGGAATCAGAGTAAACCAGAATTAGCTATGGAAACTAGCCAGTTGTATAACTGCATCTAGTATTTCAAACTAACCCAGAAGTGCCAACCTTGGTGCAAAGCTGACCAAGATCAAAGTATGGGATAATGAAATACAGATTTTAAATCTAGCTTTAATAGTAAATATTTTAAAAAATTATAAAACTATGTTGAAAGGGATGAAAAAGCCTAAGACTGCAATAATTTTGTAAAATACAATTAATGTTTTTCCTTGTTTGCAGATGACTGAAAAGATTTACAATTTCTTTACACTGTCCGCCTTTTATTTTTTACTAACTGTACTGAATTCTTAGTGTCAAAAGCTTTATTGTAAGAAGTACAGTGGTTACCTTTAGTCAGGGACTGCTGAGAAATAAACATTTAGTTGAAAAAGACTTTTCTGTATGTAGTGGGAAGCTTTAGGGTTGTACATTGTTACAGAGCGAGGACATAACCTGTACCATCTTAGAGAAGAACACTGCCACTTAAATTTAAGTGCTACTGACTAAGGAGAGAAAATTGGCTAACTGAGAAAGAGCAGAAGACTTTGGGGGTTTTGTTAGGTCTTGCAGAAAAGAAAGCTTTTATCCTGGTTGCTTCTCTCTGGGTGTGAGTGAACCTGGAGAGGGGAAGATTATTATTCTCCTGAGAGAAGCTGTCTCTGCTTGGTTTGTATAGAGTCCTGGTGTCACACAAGTGTCAGTGAACAAGAGGAAAAACAAGCACTGGCACAGACTGGGTCCTGCGTGGGTGGATCTGCCTGAAGCAGGGACTCAACCCAGTGCCTTAGGGGTGGCAGGAAGAAAATCTCTTCTGGGAGGAGGGCGGCATGTAGACTACACAGAATGACCATACCAGGCTGGTGTGAGAGCCTGGACAGGCGTGTGCATTCTGAAGGTGTTCAAGCTGTGGTTATGGGTACTGGTGAAAAAACACAACACTTAAGTCTCAGGGCTGTTTTCAATGGCCCTGAGAAGAATTTTGAAATTGTTTATTGCAGAAAACAAAAGGGATGCTTTTTCCATGTTCAGGATCCTAGCGTACTGGCCTGTAATATCTCTTGGACATGATCCAGATTTGAAATTACCGAGGCTTCACATAGTGTTGAAGAGGATATTTGCAGAGATTTATTGAACTCTAAAACTGGAAATTGGAATGAGTAAGAATTACTAAATCTTATTTCAGATCTTCCGGTGCATTTAAAAAACATTTGATTCATCTTTGTTCAGACATTAAAGACAGTATTTTCTGTGACTGTGCTTCTTTCAAAACTATAATGTCAAAATCTGCCTCAAATGGACTGTTGACAAAAGAAGGAAATCTTTTGATTCAGGCGTAACAAGCATCAGTAATATTTTGACGTGAAGATTTGGAGTTCTGGACCTAAGGGAAAGCCAGTTCTCAAACTGCCTCAAAACCACCAAATTACTGGTGAAGAGCAACCACTTGTACATCACTGAGAAGAACCAACACTAACGGCACGTTAATGCTTGTTGAGTACAAATGCATTAGATTATCTTTGTCCAGTTCAAACTTGGAGATGTAATTCCTGTTTTTTAAGCAAATACAAAATGTCTGTAAAGTTTTGCATTTTATTTTTGTTGAAGTAAAATACATAGTTAGACAAATATACCTTTGCTGTCTCAAATTTTGACTGTGAAACCTATTTTGGCTCTCCAGAGGATGAGCCAAATGAGCTTTCAAATTCTCCTTTAATTTCTGGGTTTGCTGACACATAAATTTTGAGTAATGACCTGCAGCTTCATTTCTACAGTCTGATTTTAAGGGCTGTGAAGTCTTGTTCTTTCAGAGCGTGAAGAATTTATGGACATGCTAAAATTCTTAATCTTGGTCAAAGGAAGAAAAGTGGTTATTGTTATAAAATAGCATAAGCTCCCCTTCACACTTGTTTGTATTCTCATATTCTTGATTCCAGCATCATCAGTAACATTTCATTGCTTGGCTGCATTGGTATATCGTATCTTCAAAGATTATGAATTCTCTCTTTTCCATAATACATTATGGTAAAATAATGACAAAGCTTAGTAATGTTTGCTGACCAGTGAATAAGTATCATAGCACTTTGTGTTATAAGCTTTTGTAGCTTATTTGACCAATGAAAATGAGTGACATTTTGAGCCACTGTGTGGAAGTTCCTTTTCTATGGAGCAGATATGAATAACAGTGATTTTGAGTAGGTGTGTGAACCACATTGCTGCTGACTGGTATGCTATTGATGGTGTCTCATTAAGATAAACTAGTAAGATACTTTTATCTGCAATTGCATAAGTTGATTTCTAATTTCCATAGAAATTAATCAGTTTCGTTGGATCTTCCCTTGGCCTCCTTAATTGTTGATCAGACCAAATTATATGCTGTGATTTTGACTGAAATAAAGTGTTTAGACCATCCCTTCAACCCCTCATTATTTTGTTTCTCAAGAGATAAAAACTACAGGTCTGTTACAAATCAGATAGCGTTCATCTGTGTTCAGCTGTGCATCCAGGAACCACTTGCCCCTCTCACTTAGAGGAGTAGTCTTTTTTCTGTTGAGGTCAAAATATGTTTTATGGTTATCCAATGTTTTTCTCTGATTATTGAAATCATAGGTAGGCAGTTTGGAGACCTACACATGCTGGAAGCATAAATGTCTTGATCAGCTGTTCTAATAAGATTATTACATTTTTAGAGCACTTTTAACTTTTCTTGTCATCAGTGTTAAACATTAATTGCCCCTTTATGGTAATATAAAACATACATTCAAGAAAGTGTGAATGCAGATAGCAGCTGCCTCTGAGATGGCTGTGCAGGTCCGCAGAGGCCGGCACAGGCAGCTGTGGCGTGCAAGTTCTGGCACTGGACACACTGAAGTGGCATGTGAGCTCTTTTGGAATTCACCCTCTGGTCATTCAGGACAAGGGAAAGGGAGGAGGAAGCAGCGCTCCCTGTACAGTGCTAACAAGATTACTCACATCTGCACTGTGTTGGAAGGATCATCCCACCAGGGTTAATATGAAGAGCTCCACATACAGGTGAGCCAACTTTTTTTCATTTAGTTCCCATCCATGGTTTCAGTAGGTAGGGCAGCTCTTCAATAAATTGTATTTCATGGACAGCATGAGAACACTTATTTTTCTGTCATGCACTTGTCTGTTTTTCTGCTTCCAGGGTTAAAAAATGTTTCTTTGTTAAAAAAAAGAAAAAACCCAGTCTGATTTAAGAAATTATGCAGTTAATTATGTAGTAGCATTTTAAATATTGCTTTCTTGTTTTTGTTTCTAATTTCAAAGTGTTTGTCATAGCCAGTATTCTTGTTGGCAGCAGAGAGTGAATCTCAGTGAGGTCACTGAAGCCCAGGGACTGAGGAAAGGACCATGTCTCCTGTTCCTTGTACTCCTCCATGTTGATCCCTGTGGGGCAGCTCAGGCTTTTCCTTTGTTTTCACCTCAGACTGCCTGTTAGCTGAGGAGTTGCTACCTCTTTCCTGGATAATAGTGCATCAGGAGAAGGTCAGAGATGCTGACTGCATTGGAAAAAAACTTAAGTGAGACTATGTGTTTTTAGCTTAGCTCTTTATTTTGGAAGGGATGAGAATGTTTTCTTCATGCAAGCTGCAGTTCTGCCCAGGGCTCCTCCCTGTAAGGGAAGAGTACTGCTTTGCACATCAGCTGAATCCCTGATACCTCTGTCAGGAGCTATGCCTTGTGATGGTATAGCTCCACCATCTTCTTGTCTTCTAATTCCTAGGAAATTATTGCTACTTCTAGCTCATGCACAGCCTGGAGAGAGGCACCACAGGCCTCAAGAACAGAAAAGGATATTTCTCTTTCTTCATCTGTGCTCCCAAGAGGATCTCTACTCCTCTCTCAGCAGTACAGTGTGTTCAGTACAGTTCCAAGTAGTATCCTCCCTACAAGCTTTTGTTGAGGTTTTCTCATCACTCCAAATTTGAAACTCACTTTGAGAAAGGTCCAGAAAAGATCTGTCTGAGAAGAGAAGTCAAACAAGACCAGCCTTTCAGGATGTTCCATTTCAGGGGTTTTATTCACTATTTGGCCATTTCTGGAACAAACTCTCTGTTCAGCTAATCAATGATAAAATTTATTCTTTGCAGCTAAACTGCCCACTTGAATAAAATTACTATTGTTTCCCCACATCATCCTTATGAATCGCAACAAGCTAAAATATCCTTGGAATTGGATTTAGGGCAGCAGAAGTGAAGTGCATCAGATAAATGTAGAAAAAATATATAAGTGTGAACTGATACCTTCGGAGCTGTGTTCACTCACTGTCTGACAGGATGAATGGCAGTGATCCCAGTTTCTTAGGTAATCTGATACTAGATATAATAAAAAAGCCCAGTTAAAATAGATATAAAGAGGCAAAAAGGACACAAACAAGCAAAGCAGAGTTGTGACAGTGTTCACAGGAGTCTTGGATGAGGCAAGAGATGAGAATGTTGACTCCACGTTCAGAAGGCTTGATATATTATTTTATGATATATATATTACATTGTAACTATACTAAAAAGAATACAAGGAAAGGTTTCCTCTCAGAAACTAGCTAAGCTAAGAATAGAAAAGAATGAATAACAAAGATCTGTGGCTCGGACAGAGAGTCCGCGCTATCTGGTCTGTGGTTGGCCATTAATTGTAAACATTCAAGATGGCCCAATCACAAACACACTTGATGCATTCCACAGCAGCAGATAACCATTGTTTACATCCTGTTGCTGAAACTTCTCATCTTCAGCAGGAAAAGTCCTAAGAAAGGATTTTCACAAAAAGATGTCTGTGACACAGAGCCTCCTTTAAGCAAGAGAACATAGTATGCCACTGAGGATGCTTCAAGTGAGAAGTTTTCTCAGGTCTTGCTTGGGGCAGCACAGACTGTGTGTAATCCTCATTGCAGTACCCAGTAAGTGACTTGGAGTGCTTTTAATGTCCTCCTGCAACTGAGCTGCCTCTTCTCATATCCTGTCAAATGTCACCCCTGCATCTTCCCATTAAAGTCTGTTTGGCAGCCTACTGATTGATTCCTGTGGGTCTGTAGTCAGAAGAAGGACAGTCTGGGCAATCTTCTGTATGTCAGGACAGAGGATACAAGGTCCTGAATTACCTCCAGCACTACTGGGCAGCACTGCTTCTCCAAACAGCACGCAAATGGGAATGCAAAGTATCTCAAGTAATTTTAGTGTCGTTCTGTCTGAACGAGCTGTGTTTGCTAGGGTTGATAGACAAGGTTTTGGGGTTTTGGGTGGGTGAGTGTCTCTCTCAGCACTGAAGTTGATAAGTTTTAAGATCCACCTTCTGTCTGAGAACAGAGAAGTTTTAAATTAATATTTAGTTGAAATGCTCAATATGAAAGAGAAGCCAAAGGTGGAGCTTATTCTGCTGCCTGGAGCAAAGTTCATGCTTTAACTAGTATGTAAGATGAATAAAATCCACCCTTGAGTTCCTTTCAGATGGGCCTGGATATGAATGTGTAAAATTACCTGAGCAAGAGGTCGTATCCCTGTGGTATAATGATTTCAGCATGTTGGAAGAAAGGAAATCTCCTATTAATCAACCTTATTCCAGTATGCAAGGTCACAAAGCATGAACTTGGTACCTTATTCTGTGTTTCATAGCCCTGCCTAAATCAAACCCAGGCTGCAGACATGCCTGTGCTTTTTACCTGCCAGAGTAGCCCCATTGTCATAAGTCTCTTCAGTCAAGTGATTTAGGTGGTTTCAAATCAGACAGAGCATTCAGCTGCCACATTAGCCCACTTCTGCAGCCAAGGTGTTAGTCCTTGAAAATTCAGCCCTTGAGAGTTCTGTCAGCCTCCAGATAAAGCAACCATATCTCTTGTATAAAAAGGTACAAGGGATCTTCTTGTCACTTGTATGAACATCTACTCTTATCACTTGTACGAACATCTACTCTACCTCTTGACTAACAATATATATGTGTGTGTGTGTGTATATATGTATATATGCACATATATTTGTACGCACATATCTTTACAGAAGAATTCTGATGACTTGTTGACCAGTCAAAGATGCTGCAGATTCCTTTGCATAATCTTTTCTCCTTATTTCTCCCTTTCTGCTTATATTTCTCCTGTATTTAAAAACTGATTTTTTACCCAGTCTGGGAATACAGTGCAGCAGTAATCCCTGTGGTATATTGACATAAGGATGAAGAAGAACAGGAAAACACTACTGTGCCAGTTTGTAAGAGACTTTGTCTTCTAGGAAGAGCCTGCTTGGAGGGAAAAAAAACCAAAACAAAACAAAAAAACAAAACAAAAGTTAATCTTCATAGATTTAGATTAGCTTATTATACATGGAATGGTTGTCCATCCCTGTCCCCAGCTACAAGTCAGTTGAGATCTCACTGTTATGCATCATGTTAAGAGCACATTATCTGAAAAATGCAGATACCTATCCATAGTCTCTAGTTCTTAATCCATCAGATTTCATGAACATGATCTCCGAGGACAGTTATAAGCCCCAATAATAAAAATTATGCATCCTATGAAATCATGAACTGAAATTCTGGTTCTCCTTTGGATTTTGTGAAAACCTTCCTCCAAACTCAGTGTCTTCTTTGACCTCTTTGCTGATGGATTCTATCTTTTACTGATTTTACCTTAGCTCACTGAGCTAACCAGTTCTGCTCACAACTTTCCCTACACTCTTTAAGTTGAAATTAATGTTTTGCCATGTTCTTTCCCTATTTGCTGCATATGTACTCTGTCAACTTTTCAAAAGAAGGGTCAGGAGTTGCCATTTTTCTGTCAACAGTCCTCTGCTGGTGTGCACTTTTGAAGGACTTAGTACAAATCTTAAAGTCAGTAAAAAATCATTCACAATTAGATTATACTGTATGAAATTGCCCTATTCATCACAGTGACACTCAAGGTCACTGGTGATACGTGGGAGTGGTGAAATAAACTAGCTAAACAACTGCAAAGATCGGAAAACAGTAAAAAGGGAAGGGAAGGGAAGGGAAGGGAAGGGAAGGAAAGGAAAGGAAAGGAAAGGAAAGGAAAGGAAAGGAAAGGAAAGGAAAGGAAAGGAAAGGAAAGGAAAGGAAAGGAAAGGAAAGGAAAGGAAAGGAAAGGAAAGGAAAGGAAAGGAAAGGAAAGGAAAGGAAAGGAAAGGAAAGGAAAGGAAAGGAAAGGAAAGGAAAGGAAAGGAAAGGATAATTGGATATTTGGACACATGGGCCACGTAACAAATCCACCTTAATTGGATAATCAGTCCTCCTACAAAACTAATGTTTCCCTTGCTTCTTTAAGTGATTGTGTAAACTGTTACTCTATGGAAGTTTTGCTGCCTTAGCAAGAAGATCCTTCTGTTATCTGTAAGTACAGTCTGTTTATTTGGGTACACAGTGGTTTTCAGTCACTTCATTGAGAAGTAAATAGGTCTGAAAATGTCTGAGACAAAGTGGAATAGCCTTATAAATTCATTTTACTATCCATAAGGAATGATGGGAGCATTATGTTCAAAAGTGCAGAAAGTTGAAAACATTGATGCTTCAGAAATACCAGTATTAGAAACATATTTTTATAATCAGAAGAAAAAGGGCAGCATGAAACATAGCATGGCAAAAACCACTCAGAGTCTTGTCTACGAGTCTGATGAGATTTATGATCTGTGGTCCTGGCCCATGCATTTTTGCAATGCTGAAAAAGCAAACACAAGGTAATGGAAAACAATTATGAGTCATTCCTTTCCTTCAGAGGTGATTAATGTGACACGGTCAAGTTAAATCCTCCGAAGAGACATCAGTTATGTTTTCCATTGATGGGTTTTGTTAGCATGTGTTTGATACTCTTCCACAGGAGATTTTAATTTCCTGCTAAAAGATATGGTTCATGATCAAAACCAAGGTATACATAAATACTAGCTTGTAAGTGTCAGCTTGTAAGACTGATGGTTTTCTTATCAGCAAATGATAAGGACATCTTTAGTTTTATGACACAAACAACTCTGAAGTAAAGCATGCGGAAGTGAATTGAAATATTCTAATGGAGTAGGCTGCAAAGGATCTAATAGCATCTCACCAGACCACCATATTCCTGGTCTGTGTGTACTTGCATTTAAAATCTGAAAATATTTGTTGTTCTAAGTGAAAGAAAGAGTGGCACTCAGAAACATAGGCAACAAAAAGGATGAGCTCAAAAAATACAGAGGTCCTTGGAAAGGCTGCCAAATAAAACTATCTAAAGCCCACATCCACAAAACTGGATTGTCACTTTGGGCTTGCAAGCATTATTGAACAGTGATCTGGCTCCCTGTGCATATTTGCAAACCTACTGGTGTCACTGCAGAGGGCACAAAGTTACATTTAGCCCCTCAGTATTTTCCCTTGATGTGTGCACTTGATGTGTGTCACTTAAGGTATTAATCCAAAACTTTAAAACTGTCTTTCATCCAGTTTGTCTCCAATTTCTAATGGGAAACATGTCCTAGGGTTGCTTTGCCACCACCGCCAGCACCTCAGTCCTAAAATGCCTCCATTCAGACTTTTGATTCCACTTTTGTGTGTGCTAAGTTAGCCCAGCTCTTCTATTGCCTTTCTCAGTTTCAGCAATTCCTTCGTTGGAGCAACATCTTCTCTGGATGGGAGCTGAGCCCAGAGGTTCTCTCCAGTGTAACTGAGTCTAGTTTTGTGGCTCGGCTGGATGGAAGTGTTTTGCAGAAGTTATTTCAAATTTTATCTACTCTTGCCTGTCATCAGGATGTCAACTCTCAACTCACATCCCATTTCTGTGCTTAGAAAGGCAGAAGATTGGTTATATGAAACTCATTTTTGATGTATTGAGTGCAGTTGTATTCTAAGGTTACAAAATCAGGTGCTGTCCTATGACTCAAAGCTTCAAGTGAATGTGTTCCTTGGGATGTGAATGCCATCCAGGCAAAGTCTGTTCACTCCTTCTTTCCCTCCATTTCCTTAATATCAGAGACAGGCTGTGTACATCCACATACACAGATGTGTCTTGGTTCATTGTACTGCTGCAGAGGGATACATCTGTATTGAATTAACCATTTGCAGAAGTATTTAGCATTTTATGGTCAATTTGTTCCTAGGAAAATATTGGAAGAGCTCAGTGATCTCAGGGTTTATCTGACATTTAATGAACAGTTGTTTGGACACAGTCATTTTGGCATTTGGAAATGGATGACTCATTTATAATACATTTTTAGGGGCACTTCAGCAGCTTTTTCCCACTTTGCCCCCTTCACTTTTCACAGTTCCTTTTTTTTCCCCTAGACTTCACCCATAGCTACCTATATCCATATTCACCATATGTGTAGTGCTTGGGTTTCAAAGGGTCAATGCTGTTCCATTCTGTGTGGCAAATAAGCTGTTGGTGGCACTTCAGGACTGAATTTAGGGTTTGGTGGCCCTGGAAAGGGGAGAGCTGAGCAAGCCAGTGGGGCTCAGCTCCTCCTGGCATTATTCTGCCACGTGGACTGCAGTACTGTGACTCCTGCTTAAACCCCTGCTAAAAGCCTGTGTTTATTCTGCAGGTAAATTCCTTTTCCAAGTCAACATTTCCCAGATTGCTCTCTGACACCTACTTGTGGTTCTTCCCCATGGAGGCCTTCTGATACGAAAATTCTCTCTGTCAAGGCATACAATTTAGTACATTCTTTGCGTCAACCCTGAGTATATTGTGTCTTTGCTTTATCTTGTTCTCACATTACTCACTAATAAAGATAGTTCTTATTTTCTATCACAATTATTTTTCAGGAACACATAGTGTGACAGATCTCTGAGGATTAAATTCCTAGGTGGTGTTCCAAGGTTTCCTGGTTTCCCGGTTCTCTGTTGTAGATAAGGATCAACATGCGAATAAGATTTTTTCTCAGGTCCATGTTAATCTCAGCTCTTGGGCACTGTTTTCTTGCTTTGTGGGGGAAAGTGTGAAGTGGGTGAGTACATCCTCCATTATTCACCCAACTATTTCTCTTATCTGGTGTTTTTAGTATCCAGACAGTATAACTGGAGTTTTTTCCTATCTTCATTTCTCTTTTTTGTGGTTTTGTTTTGTTCTGTGGTGTGGGTTCTTGTTTCTGTGTGCAGCTTTTTCTTTTTTTCTCTGTTTGTTTGTTTGTTTGGGGCTTTTTTTGCCAGCTTTTGGTGTTACTATTTATGTAACCTTTACTCTTAACTTTGATCTGATATTTAGGAAGTTTGCTCTATTTTTGCAGGATCCCAAGCATCAGATGTTAGCCTGTACTTATTCCTCTAGTACTGCTTTGTTACACTGATGACCCACAGAGGAAGAATTGCTTTAAATGTGCTGCCCACTAAAGATAAAGATAGCTCTTAATTCACCTTTTTCCAGAGAGACATCTTCAGGCTGTGAAAACTTTTAGGAGAGATATAAAGTGATAGAGAGTTTCTCATAAAAGAGAGGCCAAAGGCTGCTTGAACTAAAGCAAAGCAACATGGCATTTCAGTCCCAAAGATTTTTGCCTCTCCTTGCAAAGACCTGAAATGTAGTCAAAGGATGAAACTGAATCTTGAATTTATGGACACGTGGTTACTTACAACTTGCAGACAGAACTACAGAATATGGCCTTGCTGGTGAAGTTTGAAGATAGCCAAGAAGCATTCCTCTGATGCAAAGTCCAAGAGGGATGGCTTTTTTGCTTCAGGAATGTCTGAGAGTACTTTGGTGCTTCTGTCTTTTTCTGAAGGACAGATAGTTTCTTGTGCTCACCTAAATTGCTTTTTATATCTTTTCAAATTGATATGAATTCATAACCTTAGTCCTTGGGGTCTGTTGCTGATTTGGAGTTGGGACCAGGGTCAGAGGTGGGAGGATAGAGAAATTTTATTTGAGTGGAATTCATTTCACCACAAAGTGCTATCAAATTATTTATCAAGTGTCACACATATGAAGGGAAAAGAACTGCAGTGTTTCAGGGATCTGGCAATATCTAAGAGGGTGACAGAAAGGTAATAAATTTTACAGGGAGCTAAACTATTACAGAATCCTGTCTACTGCCTCTGTTAAGATCCATTCTAAAGGCATTACATCAGCTTAAATAGAGGGAGTACTTGCTCACATCCCCTGCTGAGTCTAGAAAGTTAAATGGTCAGCAGAGGCAGGGGACAGAAAAAAATATTTGCTTCTTTGAATTCCACCAACCTTCATCTGTGAAGTTATCTTAACCCATAAGATAACTTCAGTTATCTTTAAAGTTGTAAAAACTTTAAAAAGTCAGTATGTGACAGTAGTGTCTAGTAATTTAAGTAAAAAAAGAAGAAGAGGATCTACTCTCTGACATAATAAAATTCACCTACCAGGCAGTTTTTATTCTTTGATCCATAAAAGTCAGGTATTCAAAGTACAGCTTCATTGTCTGCCTCATTAGCTAAAATGGAGCCTAAATTGAAAGGGAAACAAAGTGTTTGTGTGTTTTGGTACATTTTTTAACATAGATAATCTATTCAAGGGAAAACAACCAAGCAGACTGCTTTTGGAGAGTGATGTCTGAAAGGAATAGCACTCACATCCCAAGACTTCTGTTTTATAATCATACCCCCCCTTGAATACTAAATATGTAGCTAATTGTGATAATAAAAATAAATAATTGTCTAAGAATTTACATTGTTACAATATAAATAATAAGATTATGGCCCTAAAATTCAGTTGAGATCCAGATTCTGTACAGTCTATTTTTAATAATGTTTGTTATGTCTTTTGAATCCAGTTTTGTCCTCATTAGGGAACCAGAGGCGCTGTCACATAGGATTTCTTGAGGAAGGGATATCCAGTGTCAGTTCCACAGCAGCAAAAGTGAAAAACGAGCACAGGCAGGTCAAAGCAGAGACACCTGGGCGAGGTGGGGCTGAAGTAGCTGCATGAGATCACCTCACTGCAGGACAGTATATTTTGCTTCTCAGCAGAGTTGTGTAGTCAGGAGCAGGTGAAAGTAGCTCTGAATAGGCCTGCAGTGAGCCATGAGCATGTTTCTTATTATTGCAATGTAATAAGAGCCCTTTTCTGGTTTCCTCTGCTGTGTTGATGTAGGATTCACTTAGTCTTGGCAGTCTGTAAGATGTTGAAACAAGAATATTGTTTTAGCTAAAATAATGATTTAAGATCACAAATTTTTGGAGACCAGTGGTGACAAATTTAAAACTTTGAAAGAATTGTTTATATTCTTCCCCTTCTCCTCTACTGGCTTTGTAAGTAATTTTAAAACAATTTCCATTTTCTTTTCTTATATAGCTGGTCACTCATGCAGGATTCAGGATTCTGTGTGGAGCACTTTTTATTTGCACTTGATTTTATCTGAATTGTATCTGACTTTTTATACTTTCTTTAATTTTTGGAATAGGATTACTTGTACAACGACAGAGAAAGGCAGTCCAGATTCTGAAAGGGGCCTGTGGGTACTACTCTCCTGTGAACTGAAATAATTCTGGTTTGCACTGAGAATGCTTACTTATTTGTCAAGCTTCCAGGAGAGAGGTGGCAGAGGCAAATGCTCTGACTGCTAAACTTCAGCTGGGTGCTATTCATCAGGATCATGTCATGCTAAGAACTGCTGCAGAGCTCACTCTTGAGGTGACTCCTATACCCATTATTTCCAAAACCAGCACTGTCATCATTTCTGTCTGGACCATACGCATGGCAAAGAATAACTAAGGTGTGTGTCAGCTGTCAGAAGACTTTAAAGTATATCTCTAAAATGTACTTAAAGAAGAAAACTTTAAGATGTTTCAGACTTGCACTGGCTGTGTTTATATATCTGCATGCCAGATTTTGCCCACAATAGACAGCGACTTAGAAACCGCCTATTTGAAGCCTAAAAGGCAAAAGAGAAATCTCCAGCAGAAGTGACTGAAGTCCCCACCAGACTTTATTTCCAAGTGCCTGGAATGTGCTGATGGAATGTGCTCTTCTTCAGAGGGAATCTGAAAGGCAGTTACCTGTTTTATAGACCAGTGTGAGGTAACCCTGCAATGTACAGCAGGTGTGGTGTCTGAAAGTAAAGACCCCTTACTGTGACACCTGGTTAGTCACTGTACATTTAACCAGCAAACTGTAGGGTGCTTGCATAACACTTGTGCTTATCTTTAATGGGAGGAATGACAGCTCTATTCCTTCTCACTCTTATCTGTTACCTCTGTGTAAACCTAATATGCAAAAAGAAGCTAAGTTAGGAAAGGAGGTGAAAAAGTTCAGGAGTTCTTCCAAAATGCTTTTTTCCCCCTCTCAATCTATTTTTTTGAAAACTCTTTTTCCTGGAGAGGGGCTGTTGTGCATTGTCAGTAAAATTCCACCTCTCAGCGTTGAACAGGAACATGGAGGAGGCTCGTCTGTCATGTCCCCCAAACATCACAGTGAAGAGATGATGTACTCTTGCCTTGGCCATCAAAGGGAAGGGATGCTTTTCATGCTGTGTAACTCATGGGCAGCTGACAAGGTTAAAAACATGGTTTCAAATCTGCCAAGTTATATTACAGGTTCGATACTCACTTTAAACTTTTAATCCAGAGTTTTCAGGAACTTTCTTGGGTAACTTTGCTGTGAACATCCTTCAGACTCGTTACACACTCTGGCAGCTTGAGTGAGACACTATCACTTGAGGTCATGAGTACATTAGGCAGAGAAATGAGGGGCTCTGTATATACATATTTTGGTCTATGTTTACTCTGTGGAGAGGTTTGCTTTCTGTTCTATAAGTGTTCTTTTGATCAGTCTCAGCTGCATTTTCTTGTAAAGTATAAAGATCAGAAAGCTGACTCGTACTTGGATTCTTTGTTGGAATGAGATTATCCAGGTTGTTTCAGAATTTCCAGAGATTAGACAGATTCCATTTGTTTCTTCTCAGAACAGATGGTGGAGTAGAATTTGAATCATTGAAGTGATAGTGGGAGAGAAGTTACAGTGGAAGAAAAAAGGGAATTTAAGTGAAACTTTTCACACTTTCCGTTTTTTTGCTGATTCCCAGCTTTTGTTTTTATGTGAAGAGTTTAATAGATCCAGCTTTCAGATCTGTCTCCATTGTTCAGTGAACTATAAAATCAGATGGATACAATCTAGAATATTCTGTACTTTTACCAGATACTAAATGGATACTCATAAAGAGTTAGACTTTCACCTCATGAGTAGAGTTCAGATCTATTTTAGTGGGCTGTTTCCTTCTCCATTCCCTGAAGTGACAGAGCTAAAATCAGGATTAATTCTCCCACTCTTTAAAATGAGAGGGATGGATGGATGAATTTAGCACGGAGTCTGAAGAAGGCACATCAAAGTCACCATCACTACCAAAACTGAAGCCCTGGATAAGAACTCAGTCTATTTCTAGATCATCCCTTTATATTATTTCTGTGCAGATATTTTTTATTTATGCTTCTGTATTGTCTGCAGTTGTAGGATCACACACCAGGCTAACTCAAGGAAATAGCTGGCACAGGGCAGTGACAGAGATGGGGGACTGCACTCTGGATACCAACAGAAAAGGCGAAATTGAACCCTAAGCTGCTCTCTGTTTGGTTTGGTTTATTTTTATCAGTGCCTCTTGTACATGGCACAGATGATTGTGAGAGAATACATGAGTTCGTGTGCCTTGAGTCTCTGTGCCTGCAGCTCTCTCACTGACACCAACAAAATCCCAGAAATGCCTTGCTGCAGATGAGATGAATGAGAGATTTCCCCACTCCCCACACCGAGAGGCAGTCAGTGCAGTGAAGGTTTTATTATTGGTTTCTGTAATTTCTGTTATATTGAATGGCTCCTCTTAGTGCTCCATGCACAGAGCTGAGAGGGCTGAGAGCTCACATGCCCTGGGCAGGGGTCTAGAAGCTTCCACAGGCTTCGCTCAACACCTTGTGGGTGGGCTCTGCAGGCTGACCAGACCTTCACTGCATGTTTGATGTGTTCTTCCTTTTCTGCTCATGTCTCAGTTTGTTCTCTCTGCTGTTATGTGTCCAGCCTCAGTACCTTAGGCTCCTGCTGCATGTCACCTCACCCCTGCAAGGGTCTCTGAGAAGCTGGGATACTTGAGGCATAGGCAATTGGATACAAGGTTAGGGCTTCACTCTATTGGAGTTTTTATCTTTCTTTACTTGATCTGTCTTGACTTCCATCTGTGCTTTAAACTGTGCTTCTGGGTCACTTAAGTGGTGCTCGGGTTGTTAATTAAACTTGTCAAACTATTCTGTGGGGTAAGAGGTCTACACTTGGTTAAAAAAAAAAAAAAAACTATAAGCTTCCAGGGACAGATTCAGCAAAGTACTTACAGAAAGAGCCTAAATGGAGAGATGTGAATAGCCCTACAGACTTCAGTGGGATTATGGATGCAATTAAAATGATACCTGTGACAAAATACCTGGCTGCACTCAAGTCCAGTGAGGGGTTTCTCAGAGCTTCACCTGCCTTTCTGCAGCCCCAAGCCCTGGGTGGTTTCCAGGGGCTCATCTGCAGCCCCTGCGTGGTGCAAATGCTGACAGCCATGCGGTGCCATTGGCCTCCCCAGCAGCCAAATTTCACTCCAGAAATCCCAGGTCTGGGCAGGGAAGCAGGCAGAGGTGAGAGCACAGCTCTGCATGTGTCTCTCCCCTTTTCCTGGTGCATGAGCAGCGCTGCCAGAGCCGCTGGCTCTGTGGCCTGTGATGTGCTGGCAGATGCAGCCGCGGGGCTTCAGGTCCCAGTTAGCCATGCCCGTCCCTTCCCACTCTTCCCAGTGATTTTCTGGCAGGGAAGTAAAGCTAGTTAGATTAGTAAATGTTTAGGCAGCATTCACTGTAGCTTCAGGAAACATGGTTGTGGTCAGTTTTATCTCAGTGCCATCCAGTACATGAAATATAAAGAAAGAAGGGCAGAAATGCGGGATCATAAGAGGAAATTGTAGTAACACAAAAAACCGGCAGAATTCAGAGAAGGACTATAATAGTAGTATAGGAACACAAAAATAAAGGTGTCACAGTTCATCACTGTGGGGATAAAAGGCGAAATTCTGTCGTTTAACCCATTGCATACTGCTCACATCATTTTCCACCCCTCAGATGCTTCAAATTGCTTTTCAACCTCATTTCAAGCACTTCTAATGATAAAACATCAATTACAAGGCTGTTGTCACTTTGCCTTTATATTTAAACTTTCTGACTGCATTATTGAAATGTTTCAGCATAACACTGTCACCTAAAATACCCACAGTGCATTCAGCTGTAGGTGTTTGTGGGTTACTGTAAATGTCTCTGCACATATAGGCGTAAATAGCTCTCTTTTTATTCCCTAATTCAGAAACCACTGCCTCCTCCTCCCTCTGTCTCTGGTCTCTCTGATTCCACACAGCCTCATTAGTAACTAACCTTTAAATGCTCCCCCCATCCCTCCAGGTCCAGGCCACTCTCCACTAAAAGAGACAGAGCATACAATTTAAAGCTTTTTGCGAGAGATTAAATTATATCCTCAACTCCCCTAGGTTTCATTTCCCCTTAGGAAACAAAACAGCCTGAAGACACTGGTGTCACCAGGGGTCTTGCTGTGGGCAGTGGAGGCATCTCAGGTGCCTGTGGACTGTCAATGGCAATCCGAGATGGTCCTTTAGGGGACCCAGGGCTTGGCTTTGCCACTGAACAGCTCAGGACTGCTGAGTGTCCTATCTGCTCCTCTGTTCAGAGCCGGGAATCATCTCTGAGGATCTGAGACCCCCATTGCACAGGCATTTCCTCAACGTCTAAGGCAAGGACTTAGTCCTACTTGATATTTTTTAAATCAATATTTCATTAAGCAATGCTTTTATGGCGTTTCAGTATTCATCTACAGTAATTAATATAAGCCTTTTATCTGTGTAAATCAAAACACTTTGGGAAAGCTGAAGTGCATGAAAACTCTGTATTAAAGATGAAGAAATATGACTCATGCAGAGGGATTATGTACTTTGCCCAATTGCCCGGCCAATTAACAGTTTAATTCTTAATCCAGTTCCATATCCACAGGGCCACGTTGCCAGATTTTATCTCCTAAATGTAAAATATTCTACATCTGAAAAAACCTAATCAAGTTAATGTCACAGTCACTTTGCAATTCAAATAATACTCTATTTTATTGCATTTAATGAAAAAAAAACAGTGTTTGATAAGGGTGTTTTCTGAAATGTCTGTATTTCAACCTAGTCTAAGATTTTCATTTAATGACATGTTTAACACTCAACTGTTAAGCAACATGTTTAATTTTCCTTATTTTAATGTTTCACTCTGGTTTGTCTGCACATGCAACTGGGAGAGAAATCACAGACAAACCTTATTTCTAAGGTGTTTCATCACCAAAACTTAGGTGAAGAATACAAGTGGAAAGAAGTGTTTACACAAAATTGATGTTCTCTGGTTTCCCTGTGCTTTTATTTTTTTTCCAAGGGACTAGCAGCTTTCCATTTCACGGCAGGAAAACAACTAAACCAGAGGGACTTCACCTACACAAATGCATTTTGTGAGATAATTATTCAACTGACATTACAGAGCTTAAAACTCTCAGACTTCATGGTCTCTGAAGACTGAATTCATTATATCTTAAACAAGACAAGATTCTCCTTTGAGAATTTTCTGTCTGTCTGTTTTTCTTATATATATATAGTTTATCTGCTTAGGAATGGGGCAAGGAGAATAGATCAGCTCAAATTTGTGGATACTTTTGACTTTTTTTTTCCCCCTAAAAATAAAAAAAGAAAAAAGTTGCTTGTTATTAGAAACATAACCTACTTCTCCTTATTTAGGCAGGCACATGCTTCTCTCCTCAGCTGAGACACAAGGCCCTATTCTTAGCTTCACTTTCATTTACACTGTGCCTTGAGGCAAGATGCACAGGATATAACAGCTCTGCAGTTAGGACTGGTTTAAACTATGCAAAATCAGAGCCCTCTCTAACATTACAGGCAATTTTAAGGGTACGTGAAAGGATGTTATAAACCTGTTACAGAAACCCTATCCAAGGATATGTAACCTTGAGAAGCAAGAAAGGAACATTAAAAATATTTGGAAATATTTGAATGCAGTCACTCAGAAGGGAATGGAACCAGCCTGCTGCTTCATCCTCATGGCAGCTGAGAACCAGGAAATGTCTGCAGTCAAGGGTTGGCTCCCCAGGGGATGAAGCTTACTCAGTTTCACTGATGTTCATTTGCACAAATTGACAAGCTGGACAGATTGGAGAAATTGACATACTCAGGGCATTCACCTGTGATGGATGCACTCAGCCTCCTCAACCAAACTAGCAGCAGTCTGGTGCAAACTCCAGAGGAGGTAAAAACTGGTCATAGGCAGGGCAGAATCTCCCCAGGGAAGCCACAAAGGGCAGAGTGACCCAGGGAGCATAGGTGCACGTGGACTTGGAGCACCAAGCACGCTGTTAATGCAGGGAGAGCAGGTGGGTTTGCCAAGACTCATGAGTGTGGGTACGGGGAGTCTCATGCTTGCCTTTCTCGTTGTATGCACTTGAAGTGGGGGCCAACTGCTTTATCCCTTAAATAGAGCAGCCTAATTGAGCTCTCCCTGCTAGGCAGTGTGGCTGCATAAGTGTGATCTCCACTGGAGCTGGAATGCCTCTCTAAGTCTGAGATTCTTTACCTGAGATCAAGACATCCTTCCTTACCCCAGGCAGAGAGATACCTTCTTTGCAACACATCCTCTGTAAGTAGCTAATAGCATGCTAAATTAGTTCTAATGAAATCATGTAATGGATGCCTTTGCAAAGAAATTGATTCCTTTGATACAAACAATTGTCCAAGTCTGAGACTAAGATTGGCCCTAGGTGCAGCTAGGCTTCATCACGAGTTTAGAAAGCTGGGGATTCACTTTGAGCCTTGTGACTCAAGGGGAGAACCTCCGATACCTCCCATGTTAGATCTTTGGTCTCTGTCACTCTAAATGGATTCTGACTTGATTTACCTTTGCATGTTTCATCCATGAGGTAGGTAATAGAGTGAACCTTGACATTAGGTTTGTTAATGCACATTTTAAAAAAGAGCTTTTATATCTATTTTTGCCAATATCTTTGATGGTGATTCCTTGAGTGACCCTAAAGCATTCATTTGTGACATCACTGCTTGTTATTTCTCCACTGTTGCTTCAGCACTACCTATTATCCCTATCTTTAAGATCTGCACCTTACCTAGCCCTCCTGTCTCTGTACCTGGATGAAAGGAAAGCAGACTAAAAACTGTCCTTGGAATATGGCCTTCATTATCCCAAATTAATTCACAAACATCATAGAGTATTTGGTAAGAGTCAATCTTCCCGATAAAAATTCAACCCACAAGGTGCTGAGCAGAAGAAACAGTATGGAGACAGTTCTTATTCAAATCCTGAAAGGCACGTGCCAGCTTGGCTGGCCATGGCTTTGCAGTCCATCCCACAATATCCAAACCAGGAGTTTGCTTCTGCAGAAACGTAGCTGCTTACTGGCTGTGTTTGTGCTCCTGGGAGGTGATGTCCAGGGAGCTGTGGCCTGGGATATGTGCAGGAGACGCAAGGCCCCACTGTGGCCTGGGATATGTGCAGCAGACACAGGGCCCCGCTGTGGCGAGGCCGGGCTGTGCTGTGGAGGTGCCGTCTGCTCCACCCAACACCACAGCGGGCATCCATCCACTTTGGAAGCTGCGTGTGTCTGCCTAGCCCAAAATGGGTAGCAAGATCTCTCTCCCTCCTCATGAACTTCTTGAAGCTTCTCCTGAAGCCCCTGAGCAGAGGAGCAGCTCCTCCAGGTGTCTTGAGGGGGCCTCACCCCATTTTGAGGGGAAGACAAGAAGTGAGAGGAAATTATTTATTTCTCTTTCTCCCTCACCTCCTCTCTAATTATGCTGGGGAGGGCATAGATGGACTGGCATCACTCCTGTCAGGCACAGCTGCTGCAGAGTTTGGCACCAGGCTGAGAGCAGTGGCCATGGCTTGAAATACTGACACTGGTGCCAGCAGCAGCTATTCTGGCTCCTAGTTTAGGGATTTTGAAATCATCTCCCCCAGGTGAGGAATCTGGCAAAAAAAAAAAAAAAAAAATAGGCCTTCAAATGACAGGCATTTGCATTTTGAGTGTTGGGTGTGTAAAGAGTTAGAGGGGACTTGGTCTGTGACCATGTATATCAGAGGCCTAATTAAGCCAGTTACTGCAGGGGCAGGTGTTTCTGTGAGGAAAGACTCTGGCTTCAAATCAGTATCCATGACTGTTACTGAGAGTGAAGATAAAGCATCAATTTCATCACCACAACAAGGTTTTCAGCAATTAGAGCCGCTGGCATGTCTTGCAGCTGGTGCTGCAGCAAAACTGCCAGAGATCTGGACATTTCCCTCCTCTGGGTAACAATGATAGATAAAGGTGTAACTTCATAACTGACCAGGTGGGGATTTATATGCTCGCTGGTCTTTGTTCACCATGTTTCCTTGCACAGCGCAGAGTAGTCATCTGTTCTCTGCTTGCTTGTTCCCTTGTTATACCTGAAGATCTGTCAATGCCATGCAAATAACTCTGCAGTAAAAAGAAGCAAACAGAACCAGTTCCATTTCTGCTGCCAGGGCATATGCACAGAGCCTGGAGCATCTGCTTGGGCCAAGTTGGTGACGTGACACTGCTGTGTGATGGCAAAGACATTGTCAGACCTTCCTTCCCCCAGACTTCATTCCTTCACCTCTTACCGAAAACCTGTCTGCTGTGGTGTTTCATGTTTATTAAGTAGCTCTCCCCTTCTATGTTAGCTCAGTGCCAAGATGCTGAATGGTTGGAGGACCTGTTCCACTAGAAATTTATTGTTTGGGATATTCTCTGACAGATCAGATAAACTAAAAGACCCTTTGGTAGCATGGGTGCAGAGTCAAAGCTGAGGATGTCAGGTGAGCTGGTATTGATGTACATCACAGCTATTTTTGTAGTTTGGTGGTTCCAGAGTTTTGCTTGCTAAAAATAGCTGTGCTGCTGTAGAAATGCAGTCTTCAGGAAGTAATTTTATAAAGCATTACAGTGGCTCTGCTCTGAAAAACAACCCAGGAAAAAGTGTGGTATAGGGGTCTGTATTTATTGCTTTTCATAACTGGTTGGGATCCATACATGAATCCATGTCTTCTGCATCATTCTGCACTGTCCCTGGTAAAGGAAATGTGAAAGCTCATGAGATAGGGAAAACCTTTTTCTCCTTGTCTTGCTCTCAATGGTATCAGTTTTATGCAACAAGAAAGCAAAAGGTAGCAAAAATCTATTTCAGTCGCCTGAAATCAGCAAAAGTGAGAATTCACAGAGTGAGCAGGTTGGTTATGTGAGAAGGTGCTGCATGTGCAGTCAGTTTTCAATGTGGTATTTCACCATAATTTCTCACTCACATGAGAACACATGACGATTCGGAAGAAAGACATGCATTTTCTCCCCCAGGAGTAGCAGCTGCCCAGACACAGGATGGTGACTGCCAAGGACCTGACTGCTGGTCTCTGGTGTCTTTTAGGTAAGGACCATTACTGCTGGCTCACCCTCCCAAACTGGAACTCCGTCCCCAGACTCGGCTGGCCAGATGTGGTCTCTGGTACGAGCATTCCCTGAAAGCTGTGAGTGAGATGCCGCCAGAACAGTGCAACATATTCCCCATCATGACCCATCCCTGCATGCCCCTGATCAGTGAGAAGGCCCTCCATCTCCCCTGCATGTTTTGTCTCAAATATGAATTTGTTTGCATGATGGAACTCCTCAGTTTTCAAGGAAGGAAGCTCCAAGACAGTCTTTGCGAATTTGGGGCAGCCAGAAAGAGTGGAAGGGGTCAGTCTTGGGTTAGAGCAGCTGTAATTAGCCTGAATCAGAAGCTGAAAAATAAGACAGAAATGCATTTAATGGCAACCTCTGTTTTTCAGTGGTCACTCTGCCTCCAAAACACGCGTGATCTGCAGGCAGAGGTGGAGATGTGGCATCAGTGCTGGGTTCACCCTCTGAGCCACCAACGACCTGCTCAGCCCTTGGGGAGCAGTCCCCAGCCCAACCTCAGCGATGGGGGCTCCCTCCTCTCTCCTGCTCACAACTGAGGTGTCATTTCCCCTGCTCACATCCATTCTGCAGCAGTGGTGATCCCTGGGGAGCACAAATGTATCACTGTTTCCACAGAGCCATGGGACGCTCCAGGAAAAAAGAAATCATAGGCTGGTGCCCTGGGAAAAATTTCCAAATCAGACTTCAAAGCTGGATTGGGTAGGGCTGCTGGCAATGACAACTGCAAAAAATAAAACCTGTTCTTTTTGCCTGTATGTGTAGCTCAGAGTGCTGCCTCTTGGATAGTAATTATATTCATCCAAGTTATTTTACTATTCCTCAGGAAAAAAAATTTAATATTCCTTAAAAATATGTTTTGTATGCTAATCTGGCAATGTGGCTTTCCTGAAAAGAAGCAGTTAGCTCCAATTTCTTTTGAGGAATGGATTGTAAAATGGTTGTAGGATTTTTTCCCCCCGATAATCAAGCTAAGTGGTCAAAAAATAAGTCAGTCCTTGGAATTAGTTATTGGAATTAGTCTTGACTTTACATTTTATTAGACCTAATTAAATATTCATATTAGATAATTCTTAATTGTCATTTTGTCATAATTAAAAAAGTTAAGGTTTATTAAGTGATTTTTTATTAACTGTCTATGCAAATGCTTCTGTCAAAACTTAATTGTTATTTTGCTTGTGGTTTATTTAAGGCATCTCTATAGTGCTGAATATTGCATCTGAACTGACCAGTCTTTATATTTCTTCTTATCATTCTTCATAGAGCCATGGGATGGTTAGAAGGGACCTTAAAGATCACTTTGTTCCAGCTCCTCTGCCATGGATGGGAGCACCTCACACTTGACCAGGTTGCTCACAGCCCCATCCAGCCTGGCCTTGAACACTGACAGGGATGGGGCATCCACAGCTTCTCTGGCTGTCCTGTACCAGTGCCCTGCCACCCTCACAGTACAGAATTCCTTCTTAATACCTAACCTGGATTTCCCCCCTTTCAGTTTGTACCCATTACAGTTCCTGATGAAGGGTCCCTCTCCAGCTTCCCTGCAGGCACCTTCACATCCTGCAAGGCTGCCAGGAGGTCTCCACACAACCTTCCCTTCTCCAGGCTGGACATTCCCAACTGTCTCAGCCTGGCATTGTAGGGAATGTGCTCCAGTCTTCTTATAAAGTCTGTGGACCTTGGGTTGCTCCAACAGGTCCCTGTCCTTGTGTTGGGACCCCAGGCTGGACACAGCCCTGCAGTGGGGTCCCACCAGAGCAGAGCAGAGCAGAGCAGAGCAGAGCAGAGCAGAGCAGAGGGGCAGAATCCCCTCCCTCACCCTGCTGGCCACGCTGCTTTTGGCACAGCCCAGGACACATCTGGTTTTTGAGCTCTGTGTCTGGGCTGTCCCACAGGCTGTCATCCACCAGCTGCCCCAAGTCCTTGTCTGCAGGGCTGCTCTCAGGTGCTTCTCCACCTGGTCTGTAGGTGTTCCTGGGACTGCCAGGTGCTGTTATGCCTTGATAATGAGCCTGGTGAGGAAGCCTGGCAAATATGGCATAAACGGATCATGTACATATTGTCAAGACTAAAGCTGAGAATTAGCTAATTATACTTCTTCTCCTTTGCTAAAAATTGCTGTAAATTTTTTCCTTTGTCCTGGACAATAGTTGGTATTCTTCTTAAAAACAGTGCTAGCTGAACTCAGAATGGGATCACTTTGTGAAGAAATAGAGTATAGGGTGTTTTTGAGAGGATATCCTACAAAATTTTAAGCATTCTTTAGCTTGATAGAAAAGTGAAAGGCTGCATAATTTGTAGTACTATATTGACCATGCTCTACTTCTGCTTCATTCATAAGTACCTATATTCAATGTGGTTTTCAAGCGGAAACAAACCTTTGCATGAGTGAGATCTCATTGGACGAGCAGCCAAATTAAGCTTAGAGTTGTCGGACCAAAACCAATTACTTTTTTGAAGGAAGCTGAGGAAAATGTGCCACCTATTGCCATTGAGCCTCTTGACACCAGTTCAGATTTCAAGCTGACTATCCACTCAGCATGAGATATATTTGCTTAAAATTAAACACGCCAAGAATCAGACTTCAAGGGGAAACAAGGCGAGTTTGTTGTTTCCACACTGGAAATCTCTATGTCTGCATCAGTGAATTTTGGCTCCCTATTTTGCCTACTTAAATTAATTGCTAACCATGCTAAAATAGAGCAATTAGGGCCTGAAAGCTCTGATGCAGTGGTTCTTGGTGAGGGAACTGGGGAGTGGAACAGGGGAGGGAAGGGTAACTAGCGGCAAACCAGCCTTTATCAGGGCTAGAAAAATAACAAGAATGCAAGAGAGCTTGGGAAAATTTCAGTGAACAGACTGTTGGGCTCGGATACAACAGTTTTCTGTGTGAAAACCTGGGATTATGCAGTGGGATGAGGGAGACGAGCCTTGCCCCAGCACGTCTCTCGCAGCTGCGATGGGCGCTGCAGCCGAGAGGTATCTGCCAGGATGGTATCTGTCATGTCTGTGTTTACAACAGCATTAGAAACACCCATTTCAGGGGTCTGCAAATCAACTGGAAAAATTGGCTCAGATCAGGAGCCTGGCTGACAAAGCTATGGTCTTAAAGCAATTGTAAAAAAACCCCAGATCATCTGCTTTTCCAATCACAGCAGGAGAGCAAACAAGTGGCCCTATTTTCTCTTTGGTTTTTTTTAGGGTTTTTTTAAAAATATTTCCCTAGTTGTGGTTGCATAACACAGGATATTTTTTATATTTTAAATTAAACCATTGGTTGTTGTTAACTAAAATTTGAGATGTGTGAGAAAGAAGTGTGAATATATTTAGTAAAAAATATACTGATTTATACTACAGTGTAAGCTTTTATAAATGCGGAGCTATATTTTGATGTTGTAGCCAGATTGCAATATAGTATCAAGGTCAACATAATTTGAAAACATCCAAATAGATTTGGAGCAGGAATTGGTGGGTGAAGCAATATTCCTAGGGTGTTTGGAAGATCACGCTATATTTAATGATGGTCTCTCTGGCCTTTAAATGCACATTATCTGAAGTTTGCCTTCCCTTGCAGGGAGGCCCAGCATCCCTGCATCACCGAAGGGGCTGGATGTGCCCCTCAGGCAGTCCATATCACTGGCATTATCTTTCCCTGAGCATGCAGTGGGCTGGGCAGTGAGGTGGGATCAGTATGGAGTGCTGGCATTACAGCTCCTGCTGTACATCACTGCATTACTGCACCTGGGGCAAATGCCCCTATCAATATGCACTTGTTTTTCAGCACAACAGATATCTGTAACTGGATTGTTTGTGGACAAGGAATCTCTTTGTTCGTGTAAATTCTCTGTGTGAGAGCTCAGGTGGGCTCGGGTGGGATGTGTGAATTCCAGCAGGGTCTCATGGCTCAAGCTGCTGAGTGCCTGCAGGTGGGTGTACTTGCAGGTGAGGTCTCCTGGCAGTCTGCAGGTCACTCAGCTCTTTGGTTGGCTTTGTTCAGTTTGGTTGCCTTTGGCAGAGTGGAACTCCAGGAGGCTGCTGCTTGTGCTGTAGCAATAGTAAGAAAGTTTCAGAGGGCCACTCATCTGTGAACTCAGCATAACTTGTGCCATTACCAACAGCGGTAAAATCTGGGACCTTGGAACAAAGCCAGCTGTTTCTCCCCGATGTTGGCTGAGGCCTGCTCGTACAGGGAGAAGAATGGCAGCATCAAATGAGCAGGATTATTGAGGGGAAAAAACATAGCAACGGCACAGCCTTGTCACTTAGTAACAAGGTAGAATTACGATGACAAAGGAGGGAACATATATAAATAAAATATTCAGGAATATGCATATTCATTAAAATGATACCCAGAAAACAGAAAGAAGGGCAATAGCCAAGCATCTAAAAATGTTCTTTAATGAAAAAGAATTTTAAATATCTGTCTCTGCTGCTCAGAGCTCTGTGATATTACCTTCCCACATGACACTGTGCTATTTCAGGTTCTCCTGGTTTCCTTCCCCCATCTCCTCACCTCAAGTACATGAGAAGTCTGACAGATGAGCTTGAAAGTGTTGCTTTTTTGTTCCCAGACATGTGTTGCTGGTTTATTATCCTTACTGTGTCTATGTGAATAATGTTCTTTATGTGTCGCCGTGCCCAGTGCTGATGAATATATTTCAGCTCTGAACAGCACCCCAATTAATTTGCCTGCTCTAAGAGGCAAATTTGCTGTGGGACCAAGAGCATATTCCTCATTGTTTTGATTGCTTTCCTTACCTCCTGGATCAGGTGAAGAGCGGGAGATGAAAAAGCAATGCTAGTAACCAAATAAAACTCCTTCTGTCCTTTCCACACCTCTACACTGAAATTTATTTATGTCATCTTTAATTCAGGAAAAATAAAAAAGCCAACTAAGAAAAACCAAACCCAAAATCAAAGCCTCAATAACCAAAAATTCAAACCACTTTCACAGAAGGAAAAGTGAGACCGTGAAAGCTGTTGCAAAACAAGGTTTTGTGTTATTAGACGTTGTTCTTCTGCCTTGAATATTTAATCAAATGCCCAAGTCTGTTCCCACACAAAGTGAAAGATTAATCATTACCCTTATAAATCATTCTCCTCATCTCCTTCTCACTTGCACTGAAGGTGCTCTCTTGTCTTTCAGCACTGTAGAAGCTGCTACCCCGTATTGCCACCTTCACTTTTTCTAAGGGCTTCAGCTGGGATTGTTAAGTAAATGTTAAACAGTCACCTTTATTGCTTATTTTATGTATGGTAAACTGACTGCAAAGCTTTTCTCTTCAATCCACTGCTTTTAATAAATATTTTACCTTCCACTGCTGAAACACTAGTTATGAATTTTCATGAGCAACTTCACATAAGTCTTCTTAACAACTCTCCACATGAAGAGGGGCTTCAAAAGCACTGTGCTGGCCAGGCAAGGGTCATCTTGTATTTGGTTTCTCTCTCTCCAGTAGAGTGCTTTCAGGGATTCAATGGAATGTTTAACACAAAGAAAGGTGTTGTTCCAGGCTTCAGTCATCTTTGTTGATAAAAAATGTTTGACATGACTGGAGGCTACAGTGTGCTTGTGTAGCAGTCAGTTTTGGAAGATCCCTAAGATAAAAATTACTCCTGTTTGGGAAATACTCAAAAGAATTCACATTTATATTTGGATGTGTACCAAGATCACATTTGGTGTTTTCCATCTGAAATTTTCATAGTAAACTTAGCAGCATGTATTTGAAGTATAGATGCATTTAAAGTTCATCTGATTTATAAATATTAATGTGATCTGTTTGTCTGTGCAGCACCTGTCCATGATTCATAGAGATGATGAGGAACTACTGGGGCGAATAAATGACCCCTGTGTAAAAAGATCCACTGGCAGACAGCAATGGCATTGTCAAAAAGCTGAACAAATATTTTGCATGTATTGGCATTCACTGTGATGGTGACGCCGTGAATGGGGAGGGAGTCAGAGGAACCACCTCAAATGGAGGTGGTGGGAAAAAGCATGTTAGGACAAATTGATAAACTAAACATTAACAAATTCTCAGCACCAGATGGTGTTTACACAGGAGTCCTGAAAAAACACACACCACAAATAAGAATTTTCTGAATTGCTAACTATGTGTGATCTGGCACTACTATCAGCTCTGGGTTTAGAGGGATGCAAGTGGGAACATGATGCCAAGTTTTGAATGGGGCTTCAGGAGTGATCCTGGGAAGTAATGGTCAGTCAAAGATTTCATTTGCAGTGGTCAGATTTGGTTGGAGGTTGGAGAAGAAACATAGGTTTTGGGAGGAAGGTCAGGCTTGGAAGCCACAAGAGCTCTCAGAAGGATACCATGAGCATGCATATTGTGCTTGTTCAGGCTGTGCAGCTTTCAGCAGAACCTTAGGGAAGCAATGACTCATAAGAAATGACACTTACTATGGAATAGGAGAAGTTACTTATAGGCTAACCTGCAGAAAAGGGAGGGTTGGACGAAACAGAACCTCATACATCAAGAGGAGGTCCAATAGACACAAGACCTGGGTCTGATGTTCAGCATCTTTCTAAGAGGCCTGGAGAAGGTGGTGCAAGCAAATAGTGACAACTGATGGAATATTATTCAGGATAACCAAAACTAGCCTTGACTCTGAAAAACCACTGAAATTATTCACTGTACTAAAATGAAATTCTGTGTTAGGGGAAAAGTGACTACTTATGTAAAATCTTGATCTCTTATCTCAGGAAAAAGTGAAAGACAGCTTGAGTCATTGTGGAATGTTTGCTAAAAGCATCCAAGCGCTGCTCAGTGGGCAAGCTGGCTGTTGGATTTGGAGCGGAGGCAGAGAAGTGCCTTTTCCTGTGGTGCAGAATTGCACTTTTGCTTCTGCATATTGGGGATGCCAGAGTACCCGTGGGGTGTGGAGGAGTGGGTAATCTGAAGGAATTACCCACTGAAGGAAGAAGACTGTGGGGAGCAAGTTAAACTGGGCAGCAAGGCTGCACCTTCTGGCACAGCCATAAGGCAGAGCACTTGCCCTGGTTCACATAGCCCCTCTGAAACCCACACTGCAGGCCTTGGATGTCTCTGTGTTTTGGGCTAAATGGGACTTTGTTATGACATTTCTCAAGGCAGTCCCAAGTTACCAGGCTTTCAAGGGTCTGAGATGAGTTATTACACCCAGGAGAAGAGAAGCAAGCTGGTGACGGGTAGCAGGATGTCTGTCACAGCTTACATTTGTAGCTGGGCAGTTGCAGTTGAGATACACCTAGCCAGCTGCTAGTCAGAGGTTTTAGGTTTTTTTGCCAGGACTTTTTTTATGTGCTGGTATTTGAACCTTGATTAGGTATACTCAAAATTGTCCTGTCTTATCTTACTCAGTTTCCCTGGCTGAAAATAAATTTTTGTTTCCCTGGAGAAATAGGACTTGGCTCTCTGCTGTCCTAGAATTGCCCACAAGAAGAAAAAATAAAGACCAAAATGAACAATGAATGTAGCTGTTTTCCCCAATTATTCTGTATATGATGTATTGCTTTATTTTTAAGACACAAAAAATGTTATTAATGTGAATATATTGAATGGAACACCTTATTGTTTTTATTATGGTGACTTTCTCTTTTTATCATGTGGGAGAGCAATAGATTTGCATCTATTTGACATTTGAATATTCTGCCTTTGGCTGATCTGCAGCTCTGTGCAGCATGATCCAGACTAAGAAAAGCTCATTTCAGTTCTTAGGACAGGTGCAAGATTAAACATCAAGCATCTCGCTTCTGAAATTGCTTGTGATTGTTTTTTTCCCCGCAAATGTCTGCATAGCTAGCAATTAACTGCATCCAGAGATCAAAAGCTAAATTGTCTCAGACAGAAATTGCCATATCAGAGCTTAGTGCTACTTGTACTGTACTTTAACAATCAAGCAGTTCCACTGATCTTCCTTTGCTTGAAGGTGAAACCGGCAGGCTGGGCTTGCTCTGCAGCCAGGGAGAGCAGCCAGGGAAGGAAAGGACTGCATGAGGAGCTGGGGACAAGCGCAGGTTTTATGGTCCTGAGTTTGTAACACCACAGGAAAATGTTTTTGCTTCCTCTGTAGAGCTACAAGAGTGAGAGGGCTCCTCAGCGGGCCTGCAGTCTCCAGTGCCGCAGATGCCTCCTGCAGCAGGGCAAGGCCTGCGCTGGCCCCCTCAGGCTGCTGGGGCCTGGGGCTGGCCGTCTCCCTGAGACAGGGCCTGACAGCTCCATCCTCCCCACCGGGGCAGGCGGGACCCAGCAGGGAGAGGAGCCGGAGTGTGGCTCCCCTCATGCTGCAGGCAACGTGGGCTCGGGGAAGCAGAGGGGTCGCTGCCTTGGCGACTTCTTTCCTGTGATTTGTAGAGAAGCTCCTGATGCCTTCGCCCTTAATTGCCTTAATTAGTCCATTATCCTCCTCTAGGGGAATTTTCCACAGAAAGAGAAGATGTCACTCCTTGAAATGTTTGACTGGTAGACCAAAAACTCCACTGTCAGCTTTTTTTAAATTTTACTATATTCTAAGTTGAGCTATTGTATTGACAATTTAGCATCTAATCCTATTGCTCTAATTCAGTCATTTGACTATGCATTAGGATAAGAATGATTTACATAACAGCCTTCAGTCTTCTGTTTAGCAACAAAATATTCTGATTTTTTCTTGAGTTAAGTGGGATCAAACTGCAAACAGGTTGACGAGTGATGCCAAGGGATCTGCACTGATTCTGGCATTGCTGGGGAAGATGTGGCCGCTCCGTTTTCTGCAGGCTGACTTGCAGGGAGCTAGGGCCTGCTGGCAAATGTCCCTTCTTGGGAAATTGGAAAAAAGAATAGGAAAATGTCTTGCTTGCCCCAGTCATGAGCAGCTAGGTTCCACTTGCCTGTATTTATCACTTTCTGCACCGCTGATAAGGATTGTTTTAACAAGTTGGCCTTTATGTGCTGTTTTCCCTCCTTAGAGCAGAAAAGGTTTGTAAATGGGTTGTACACCTTCCACTGAAGTGGCAGGATGGATAGTTTTTTGCTTTCAAGGAGGCAGTCCCCAAAGAGATTACCTGCACCAGATTTTCCTGGTGAGAGCTGGAGGTGTTCATTCCCTTTTTGAAGACTGGAGGGCTTGGCATCGTCAGAGTTGCATTAGGTGTTCCCCACAGCCTGTAACCAAGCTGTGGATGCCCCTGCTCCACTGCCCAAGCAATGCCACATGCTAAAGCACAGCCCCCGCCCCACGTTCCCTGCACAGCGCTTTGTAATTCTGACATGTCATTCTTCCAATTCACCCAAATTTTCAGTTTCTTCTGCGAAGCATTTTTATTTTGTTTAGCAGCCAGGTTTTATACATGCTTTGTAGTTTTACATTCATTTTCTGTGGCTGGCAGATAACATTTTCCCAATTGATTAAGTATCCAGTCTAACAAAGGTAGAGCTGCTGTATGTGACTGCAGGCACCTGAAAAGTTGTAACCCCCTGTGGCAGATCATTAACTTCAGATCAATAAGAAAATCACTTTTTTCCCTGCCTTTTTTGTAATACCTTTTTTTTCTTCCCAGTGTCCAGATGCTTCTCAGGGAGGTGTTTTCAGCAAGAGCTGTCATTTCTCTAACACAAAATTGTATTATCAAAGAGCTTCTGCTGGTACTACAAAAATGCTGAAATGAAATGCAAATCTAGACATTAAAGACAATTTCCTTAATAACTGAGGTAGATTTCTTCGAGCTTTCCTCTTTTGAATGGTACTTCTTTTCCTAGGAAAGAGTATGGAGATAAAGTAAAGTTTGTACAAAGAGCCTGATTTTAAAACCCTCCCTCAACTTTGGTGCATATCTTCCTTAAGAGGCCTGTGGGATAATGCCATTTGCAGATGTCCACATCACATGATATTCTCCATTGTATTTTAACATATATATTTTTATTAGGATGTGATCTATATATTTAATTAAAATTACTACTCTGGGAGGAAAAACTGTGGATGTTTTAATTTTCCAGAGGCTGTTGGTAGCCTGGGGTTTGCTTTTTGGAAGAATATATTTCAATGTTTTCTCCTCCTTCCTGCTAAATGATATGCAAACACTCCTTCTGAAGTTAAGCAAAGTCCATTTTCCATTTTGAGGATTATCCTGGGGTGCCCCTATCTGCATGTCACCTCTTCCACGAATTCCCCACAGTCCTATTTTAGCATTTCCCCGTGCTGTGAGGTGGAGAGACGAGCAGCTACCAGGGCGGCTGGGCACCCTGGGGAAGGCAGGTTGGCTCTGGGGTCAGGGACTGCCCAGTCCTGGCGTGGCATAGGGATTTTGGAGCTTCACCTCACTATGGCTCCCTCAGTGCTCCTCAATGAGGGAAGGAGCAGAGGAGCTGGTAGTCTCTTATGAACCATTGGGTCTTTAGGATGAGTTTTGCAGCATTTAGTGCCTCTGTCTCTCATTTGTTACCTCCTTAGCTTTCAGACTAAGGAACTGGCATGCTCGGGCAGTGAGGAAGCAGCACCTGCAGCAGGTTTGGATCACTGTGGCACTGATCCTATCCATTGCACAGCCACTGCCAATGGCATGTGTTAACACATCTCACCATCCTGGCTGGGAAGCATCCAGGTCCCCATCGTGTCCCAGGCTCAGGCCTTTGTCTGCATTACTTAAATTAATTCCTCTTAATGGATCATGTTGTTTTTCTTCTGCACTAGAACCCACTCAGGAAGACAAAGTGGTCCCCCTGGTTAATAAAGTGTTAATATTTTCAGTCCCAAGCCCTTATTTTTATTTTATTTTCATGGCCTTAGTCAATACCATAAAGCCCCCAAATCCCTGGCAGTCTTTACCACAGAGATAAACACACAATGAACGTATCTGCACATCACAAAAAGCCGACAGTAAATTTACAAGTACTCAGTGGGATATGGGGCCTCCTTGCTGATAACCAGCTTTGGCTCTGAATAGGAGCTGTACACTTGTGCCTGCTTTGTTGTGTTATGTTTTCCCCTGCAGATAGCAGCTCGCTGTGGGAAAAGGCAGGGACTGCCGCTGGAGCACACTCAGCGCGCTTGAAAACACATCTGTGCTGTGTCTCAGCTCTCCTGCCCAGTTTAGTCAGCACTGGTGTTAGTTCCTCTTTCTCTTTTTGTGCCTCCTCTCCCTTGTCTCTGCTAATAATTTCACAAATTCTCTCCGTCTTACGGGCCAGAGATAATTTCTATTGAAACTGGCTGAGTTGCGCAGATTGTGAGATGTTTTTCCATGGTACTCTGGTTTTAATCTATGTTGATGTTAAGATCCTCTTCTCTGCTGAATGCTTGCTGGGGTGTGAAGCATCTGCTTAGCTGTTATGTAAAGAAATACATTTATTAGGTAGTTAGTATAATCACATAATCTTGACAGACACCAATGCAGTCACAGTTCCATATTTTATGAAGTGGAAGGATATATAAAGAGTCAGGCAGCAAAGCAAAAGTAGGCACATTTCTGCTGCTGAGGGACACCTTTCCAGGGTTATGTTTTCCAAAGTCTGTTTTCCGGAAAAAAATGTAGGGTCATTAGCTCTCTGTGAGTGCAACAGCTGAGGCAGGGGTGGAGTGACCACTCTGTGTCCAGTGCTTCCCAGCTGGAGGGGCACAGAGAAATGTGTGCAGGACAGGGGCAGAGACAGCGCTGATCCATTGCAGGAAGGTGACAATGACCCTCAACCACCTTAGCTGGTGGGAAGTGGTGATGTTCACGTAGGATGTGGGGATGGAGCAGGGCCAGGAATCATTCCACAGCATGGCCAAATCTGGATGGAGGGGTGTGGGTGGTCAGGAGGAGTTTTGGAGCATCCTTGTTGAGGTGTTCAGCAGTGAGCAGCTCCTCCAGGCTCCATTGGTGACCAACAGGTCATATCAATTTGTTACTGCCCTTGAATGGAAAGGAAATATTTTAATCCCTTGTGCTGCGCAGCAGAGTTGGTTTCAAATGTGCACAGTTCTTACCAAGGTGTGTGCAGGAACGGGCAGGGATGGGGATGAATGTGTATGGAGAGATCCCTGTGCATGCATTTTTGGCAGGACTCCCTCTGCCTGCACTGCCCAGCACTGATGAGTGGTGGGGCCTATTGGGAATCAATTCCACTGGAACAAATCCCAGAGATTCTGAGCTAATTGTGCACAATCGCCCCCAGGGGAGGAATTTCCTCAAATCATTTCAGTGCAGAGAGCCAATGGAGGCCACAGGGTTGCTTTGCTTCCCTCATTCAGGCAGGAGCCAGAGGCTGCCACCCACAGATCTCTGGGTTCACTTTGCCCACAAGACTCCAGTCCAGCAATTGAAATAGTCTGCATCTGTGGGAGAGGTGAAGGCTAGAAATCTCACTAAGCATTTTAGTCATGCAAAATTGTCACCTTTGATTTTCAGAAAGCTGCTTCCCCCTTACCATCTGGTGCCACTTACCTCCCTGGAGACACCCAACAAAATAATAATATGGATTTTTGCGTGTGAGCTGGAGATGATCAATAGCAATTCTCCCACAGCAGCAGCGCAGTATGTGGAGCACTGTAACGTTAGAGGGTAGGAGGCTCAAGGGAGACAGAAGCAATGCCCTGCACTTCCTTGTTGCCCAGCTTGTCCTCCCAGTGCTCCAGCAAGCAGAAATTCTTGCTGCTGTGCTTGTGGTCTGTTTTCCTGATGTAAAATGAAAGCAGGAAAGGCTGAGCTACCTGCCTGCTCTTAGAGAAATGGTTGCTTATGGTGGACAAGCTGGAAAATAGTTTTCTTTCTGTTTCTTCCGTATCTTAATGACCTCTGTTATGCTGTCAAGACCTTTGGTGATTTGCTGTCTCAGTGCCAGTCAGGCCATCTAAATCTGTTAACTGCTTTAATATACATATCCAGGGAGTTTTCCACCCACAAAGGATGCAGGCAATTTGCATAAAGAAGGTATGAGTGACTCCTTTGGGCCAATTTCTTTTTTTAAAAATTTCTGCATCATCTGAACTCCCGGTATGCACTGCCAATATTTCTAAGTTTTCTGGAAGGGATAACATCATCACTGAATAATTACCGAGAAAACCAAACATGTCTGTGTATTTTTCTAAATTATTCAAGGATGTAAGAGTGTTTCATGCAGCATGAGTGAGCCCTAAAACTGTGCATATATGAGCCTACCAAGATTATGGAGTAATGGTGTACAGAGCTTTTGGAGAAGTTGCTCCTCTTTTCCTTAAGCTGCCATTGCTTATGATGAGAAGGCAAAAACATTTCTAATTTCCTTTTCACTTTGGTGGTGGTACAAAACAAGACAGCCCACCATGCCATGATACTTTTTCTGTGCTCCCCTGTCACAACAGAGAAATGAAACTGGAATACTGCAAATGGGTGCGTGAAATGCTCTCTCTTGTGCCACAGGATAGTCAGACATGGCATCCAATTCTTTCCTCACACACCATATTAATCTCTTTCTGAATTCAGAATTAATTGTAATAGGATGACAGAGTTCTAGAGATTTCTGAAAAATGAACCAAACGTTGTCAGTTTGCTCTGAATTTTTCACATCTCTAGTTCATGATGAAGCAAAAACCCTTTAAGTACGTTGTAAACTGGTATGAGACATTTCTCAAATAAGCATTTTCTGCAGCATCATGTATGAATTAGGATTCTGTTGATACTTATTTTTTATAATAAGCTGGTTATGTGGTACATTAGGTGTATGTCATTGTGTCCATTAACATGGATCCATTTTCAGCAAGTAAAATGTATGTAATTTAAAGGATTTTGCTAGCTGGTGATGTTCACTTTGGTATGCATGGATGGATAGTGAAGAAGGTGTCTTTTCATTTAAATGTGTTACCCTTTGGATAGGTCTTAATTTGCTTCACTCTGTTTACAGGGTGTAAATACATCTCTAAGTAAGACTGGATTTTGCCAATCAAATCGTCTTTGCAGCATAAAACTGCTTAAGGAAATAATGGCAGTTTCAGTTAATTTTTGTTAAAATTAGCACTGCAATTTCTGACATATCTTAATATTTTTGTGAATTTTAGGTGTCACACTTCATGCCAATTTTTCCCACACTCCCACTTCTACCCTCCCAATAACATGTGCTATTGTTGTAGAGAATGTTACAAACACATCACAGGAGGATCTGTACTCTCAGTTCACCTACCACATGCTGAGTAATAACATCAAAACAGACTAATCTTGTGGAAGTAAACTGACTTTCTGTTTAGAGCAATATTTACAGAGATGTGAGAACTGCAGCCAGCACTCTCACACTATGTGTGTGAAGGATGATCTTTCTGCTGCTTCTAGGTCCTCCTCTTCAGCAATTTTGGCTCTGTCCTCCAAATTTTACCCAGTGAAGCTGCAAGAAAGGGGCTTTCCAGCTCTTGAAGCTCCTGCAGGAAGGTAAACTGACATTGTCAAGTGGCTGACAGCCACTGTGGCTGGCTACAAGCCAAGACTGGGCTGTATGTCTTCATGGATGTTGAAGTTTGTCCATCAGTGGACACATGGACTAGTTTCAAACTTTAGGTGCAAGTGCGGAGAGGTGACGTATTTGGAGAGGTGAATGCTTTGGGGGTCAGGATGGGCCCTCATCTTTAACTAAATGAGTAGCTGATTAACTGACAAAGTCCACAAGATAATGCTTGGCCTTGCAACACCTTGTTTGTTCCTCTGAGGAGCTGAAAAATTGTGGGATCTCAGCACCTCAGGACTGAGGTGCCGAGCCACCGAGACCACCCTTGGGGGGCTCGGGAGTCCTGGAATGTTGCCAGAAGTGTCTGGTGGCTGGACTTTGATCCTACACGGGAGACGACACCTGTATGAGGATAGGAGGACTTCACCGGGGTGAATGGTGAAGGGATTAGTTAATTAGAGGGTGAGACACAGGGTTTAGGATTTATGTACAGGGGGTTTAGAGAAGTAAGATGGAGGAATTGGGGCGTGTCCTGTCCTTCTTCTTCTTCTTCTTCTTCTTCTCCTCCATCTTCTGTGGTGATGGTGGCACTTTGGGATTGGTCATTACTGAAAGTGCACCGGACAATAAGAATAAAAAGGATTGGGGAAAAATGATAAATATTGTACACGTAACTATGGGTATAAAGATAGGTGACTGTCCGGAGGGCAGGACAGTGTGCTCATGGCTGACTGCTGAGCAGACCTCTGTCGGGCTGAAAGAAAATCTTTTAGATAAACAATTAATAAACATAAAAACCGAAAGAAGAACTGAAGCCTCTTCTCGTTCTTTGATACGTGGGCTGCCCCAAGGCCACTCCGGGCCTTTCCAGGCCCTTCAAACAGCCGAAAACCGGACAAAAAATATTTGTTTTGATGAGAGGGTGGCAGGACTACCTCAGGAATACATCACAGGGAGGAGGAAAAGAGGTACAGTTGTATCAAAGAGAAGGTTAGACTTCCTTGGAAGAGATTGACTCTTAGTAGGGGTTCCTGTGTTTTACCAAGCTTGGGAGCTCTCCAGCCAGCTCTGGAGGAAGGCCAGAAGGGAGTGAGAAACAGGGAGACCTCACATATTTTTACTAGCTGAATCTTAGGCATTGTTTTCCTTTGTGTCTTTACCTATGTCTTCAAAAGAATAAACTATCCCCTAAATTCTGAAGGTTGTGGTTAAATGTTTCTCTTTTCATGTAACCTGATATAAGGATGATGTGAAAGAAATTGGACAGTGAGCTCACTTCCAGCAAAGTGCTGCCAAATCCATGCTGTCAGGCAGCAGCAAGTGTCCATATACCCTCTCTGTGGCTTTTGCTTGCTGCCTTTCACAATATCAGCTTCCAGGAGGGAGGAATGTCTCTCCCTGACTGCGGTACCTACGATGGCTTTGGCAGCTCCCCGTGTGTGTGTGTGAGCATCCATATCCTGTCATGGCCTTGCTTGACCACAGGAGCCCTCCCTAAGGCAGAAACAGTGAGTTTCCTGGGGACACAGCCTCAGAAAGACCAAGCCTGGCAGGAACCTCCACTTGTGTCTGGATGCTATGCCTCTGCCTTGCACCAACTCCTGCAAAGGAGACCCTTGCTCTAGGAATGTCTGCCCTCTTATTTGGCTCTCCCTGGGGATGTGTGTGGGCCCACATGAGGCTCCAGCCACAATACGAGCAGCTGACGAGTAGATTTTGTTAATGGTGAGGTAAAGGTCAAAGCTGTGCTGGCTTTGGTGGAGCGGTGCTCATAGTTTGATCTGAAGAATGTACCTGTATCATATTCCTCTCAGAAGAATCTCTTAGCGTATCTGTAATCTGCTAGTGCACCTAGCAGCTGTCATTGGCAAGCTAAGATTGTGGTCTGCTGTGGAATGTATGAAATGATAGTCTTAAAAATAAGTAATGGATCCAGGGTAAGAGGTGAGACCCTGTGGAGTAGGTGGGAGAGGATCCCTGCAGCAATCAACAGCCTTCAGAAGTCACAGCCCAGAGCTGATGGAAAGCTGAAAAATGATACCTAGAGACTGTACAACACCTACTCTGGGATGTTCACAGGGTGGCTGTGAGCGTGGTCAGGCTTTATGACTGGGGCAGAATCAGAGACAGAGGAAGAGGGATCAGGGATGACTGAGAAGGAACAAGTTCAGAAAAACAAAGGATAAGAGACAAAAGGGGACAGATGTGTGTGAACAGGGATGGCAAGTGTACTTGTCACAGTTGATTGACTCTTGTGCATGCATGTGCATGTGTGTGCTTTCAGTGATAGCTGTGTGCGCCAGCCCATGTCAAGAGATCACCTGCTCAACTGGGATCCTGGCACCTGGGATGACACACTGTGTGAAGCATCCCTGGGGATTTGTGTGTGTGTGTTTGTGGACCAGAAGCTCTGAGTAGGGGCTGGTAAGGCAGCCAGGGAGGCTGGGATCCAGGACCAGCTACAGCAGAGACTGCCTAAGGCCACTTGCTGGAGGGAGAGGAACCACAGCCAGGCCGCATGCATGCTCCCATTTGGATGAGCACTCTGTGTGTGCTGGGAATAGAAGCTCAGCCTTGCTGCTGGGTGGATCTGGGGACACAGAAAAACAGCAGCAGCCTCACATCTGTCAAGCCACCTCTTCAGCAGCCATGAGCACTGGGATTATTAAGTAATTCACTGATTACCTGAATACTGGAGTAGGGATCAGGCTTATCAGTGCTGCTGCAAGGAGGTTGAAAGTCTGGATTAGCATTCCACATAATGTTGACAGTAGAGATATGGACTGAAAAAAAACCCCAGAATATAACTCAATTGGGGTGAATCTAAGGTGGGTGAATATATAAATTTAAATGGAAATAGTACACAGGCACAATATTAAGTGATGGCCCACCTGTCTACAGCACATGAATGGGACTCTTAACATGATACACATTTCTGCTTCACACAGAAAAAGTTCCTGAAACTACTGGGTCCAATTTTGGACACAGTATCTCAAAAAGAGGCTATCTTACTTGATTAAAGCCAAGAGGACAGTGGGAGTAGTACAGTAGACTAGAAAACATGAAAAAAATTTGGACAAATTTCTTCTTTAGTCAGAGAAGAAAATTTCAGCTGGAGATGGATGACCTTGAATCCAAAACAGGTTGTGGTAGAGGGGGTGTTTACACTTGATGCTCTTGGACAGAAAAGAAGGGCTTGATTGGTGCCAAGAGAGATGTGGAGATCCTGGAACAGGTCCGGCAGAGAGCTGCTGTGTTGGTCAAAGCTCTAGAGTGTCTCTCTCACCAGAAAAGGCTGAGAGAGTTGAGTCTGTTCAGCCTCAAGATGTGAAAACTGAGAGGGGACCTCATCAGTGTCTCTAAGTGTCTGCGGGGAGGGTGCCGTGAGGATGGACCGGGCTCTGCTAAGTGGCGCCCAGCAGCAGGACAAGAGACAAGGGTCAGAAACTGATGCAGAGGAAGTTCCACCTGAAAAAGGGGAAGAATTTACTGTGCAAGTGACCATACACTGGAACACATTGCCCAGAGAGGCCGTGGAATTTCCCTGGCTGGATATACTCAAGAACTGTCTGGACACAATCCTGTGCCATGTGCTCTGGGATGACCCTTCTTGTGCAGATGACCCACTGTGGTCCCTTCCACCCTTACCTGTTCTGGGATTCTGTAAACTGTGCAGGGAATGGAAGAACCACACAAGCACAGAGGAGGGCAAGGGCCAGGTTGTGGGGCCAGTTCACAGGGCTGGTGGGGTCTCCAGTGCCCCAGCCCTGGTGTTATCAGGCAGGCATCTGCCAGAGGTGGCACACAGCACTCCTGACAGCCTATTGTCCTCTGTGGATACCTTGAGGAGGTCACACTCCCCAGTCCATGCATGCCATTGCTGAGAACATGGGCCAGGGTTTCCTGCCTTCACCGGCAGAAATGTACACAGAGCGCAGCAAGATTAGCCAGGACAGCCCCAGGCCTCCCAGGCTCTGGGCTCACTGTCAGCTGAAAGCCATGCCTCCCTCTAAAACTCTGCCGACCTGATGCTTTGTGGAAACAAAGGGCTATTGAAAGCTGCTTCTAGCAAGAGATGAATGCAGAAAACTGTTTGCTGCCTCCAGGCTTAGTATATAGGTCAGGTAAAAAGTACAACGTTACCAACCCTTTGTAAATAAGTAATTAGGGCACTTAATGTAATTGAGCAGCATAATGAATAGTAGCAATAGAAATTAATTGCAAAAGGTTTCTGTCCTTCAGAGAAATGCATAGGTATGCAAAATGCATTTGCTGGTATGTTACTGTGTTTGTGAGTGAGAATAGTTATCAGAGAGACAGAAAGAAATCTTAGGTTTTCCACTCCGTGTCCTGCTGGGGCAGATTTGGTTCCAGCAATGCACTTTACAGTATTTGGTTACCAGAACTATCAAAGGTGGGTGAAATATATACTTTTCAGACTCTGGTCCAAGAGTCTCAGTAGGTGTAGGCTGACAGAGCGCTGCTGAAGGCAGCAGAGGTGTGCCAAATTACGCTCTCTGAATTAGCTAATGCACACTCGGGGGCAAAACATCCTGCTGGGCCCCGCCAGCCTCTGCGAGCTCAGCAGATTTTGTCATCAGTTGGAAAATACCGTGGCAGGTTTTGGATGTGTCCTGTCCCCAGGTCCCCCCCCATGAGCACCCTGCCTTCCAGTTTGTTCCTGGCTCTGTCCCCTGGCCCAGGAAGGGGTGGCATCTGCCTGACTCAAAAGCTGTTGTTATGAGTCAGTCTGTTAAATCGATCATGAAGTGACTGGGTATCAAAAGGAGAAAACCCCTTGAATTATCTAATGTTAGGGTTTTGGACGCTGTTGCTGGGTATCAGAGGGTTAAATATATCTGAACTTCTGTAGACTGCATTGAGAAGATATGGTTTCTATCATATAATAAATGTTTATAGAAGTTTCCTAGATGTCGCTCCTGAATTACTGTGAGACTGGAATATTCATGAAGTATAACCCTAAGGGAAGGAGAATATCTGGATATCTAGTCACTGCACCTTTATTTTTAATTAAAACCCACCTTTTTTCTTAATAATACTTTATCTCCTGTGCTTGCAGAAAGTTTAATCCAGCTGCTCTTCAACCGTGTAGCACACTGTTCATGTTTAGCTGTGGTCAGTCCTGGATAAGGATGAATAGGGAGTATGTTCCCAAGAGAGTCCTTCTGGTGGAAAACCAGATGATCCTTCTACCTGCAGACAGGTCATAGCAGGTGTTGCCTCTCAAGCCTGGGCCCAGCCTTTTGCACCTCTGTGATGTGCTCATCAAACCCACACATACTCCAGAGCCCAAGATGTTGCTCCTGACAAGGATCAATAATACCTCAGGAGAGCTGGCAGTATAGTACACTTGGGACTCTATTTTACGTGCTTATCTTTAATGTAGTTCCCTAGGGTGACTTATGTATTTCCAATTTATTTTATGTATAATCTACTGTGCAAACTACAATTACAGATTTCTGTACTGCCCAATAATGCAGTTGTAAAGCACGACAGTAAATAATATCTGAGTGAGAACATGTATTTTCAGTTCAGATTTGAAAAGAGAGGGGGAGTCAATCCGGCATGTAAATGTGCATGTAAATGTATCTAGTTTTCATAAAGGAAGGATTTTACCATTTACCAGGGTTTCTCTTTTAGGCTATAGAGGATCCAAACTGCCTGGAGTCCTGGGCTGCAGCCAGTTTGCAAGCAATCAACCCACAACACCATCCATCCAGGGGAAGGAGCAGAAGAGACTTCAGAGGAGGATATAAAAAAGGTACAATGTAGGAGGGGGAAACCTTCCCCTGCTGAGTCTCTCCTTTCTTCAAAGTGCAGTCTCATTCCTGGGAGTGGTCTGTAAAAGAGCATTGCTCACCCTGGCCTCTTTGCTCTGGTTTCTAACAGCTTATCAGGTGACTGACTGCAGCAGCTTAAGTTGCAAAGATGGGGGAACACTCAAGCCAGTGTTAGGAGTAGTTATGCATGCACATAAATCATGCATGTGAATCCTGAACCATATATGGAACTGCAAAAGACCAAAGAAAGTAATTTCTGCAGTTCAAATAATGATTATTCTATTTTCAAAAAATATCTAGGTTACCAAAGGTTTATTTGAACCAATCTTGAAAGACAAACAAAATCATATGATGAAATAAAGCTAAGCCTGCTAAATGGAACAGCATTTGGCAAATGGCCTGTTTTATAAAACAAAAGTGTGGATAATTCCTCTCTGATGCATAATATTGGTCTAATAGGAAAGACTCTCTCAATTTAACAAAGAGCTAATTCAAGATATTTGTGAATGCAAGGAGGGTTGTTTCATGGAAGTTTTCAAAGGAATTAGTACTTTTCTCTTTCTTGAACTTTTAGCTGAATGTGGGCTGAAGTATTTCAGGACTAGGTTAAACGTTGTTTAAAATGTGCCTTTTTAAAGCTCTCTATCCCCTAGGTTTTTGCTATTATGTCTTTCTACTTCTAACTAAACGAGAAATCTTTGAACTGCTCTTGTTGTGTGATTTGTTTGTGTGTTTTTATAGGTTAAAACCTTCTACATTCACATTTAGCTGTGGAAGAAATGTATTATTTTCCCTGAAATGAGCTTAGACAAATGCTTTCTGTTCTCTCAAGCCTGGAGTCCCTCAGGTATTTTATGCTTTAAATAATCCCTCTGAATGGATGAAAAATGCCTTGTAACTTCCCAGCCAGCAGGGCGGGTGAGATAGTCTGGTGGGATTTAGGCACAGTAGTTTTCTCTTGACCTGTGCTCTGTTCTTGGATTCCCAAGGACGGGAGAGGATGGTATCCTGACACTTTGTAGGAGACCCTGCTGATGCCACGGGGCTTTGAGCTTTGCCACCATGTGTGTTTAGGCATCCTCTTCCTGGTCATCTTCTGCTTTGTTTTTCCTCCTTCACTAAGAGTTTTCCTCCATACACTAAGACACCCCAAAAGACACATGGTGATCCCTCTGATGAGCCCAGCTGCTTTGCAGCCCCCAGAGCTGTGCCGTCCCCAGTGTTCAGAGCGTTTCCCTGCTGCAAGAAGAGCAGGGCCTGCAGGCCTGTCCGGGCCGGTGGCAAAGCACGCACAGCGCAATGCGCTCAGGGCCTCCGGGGACGGCAGGTCTGCTTACAAGGACCACGTAAATCCCCAGGTTTTCCTATCAGTCTGGCCACAGCTGTGTGTGCCTGCTCTCTCCCTCCCCTCCGCCCTGTGGGATGGAGATGGGGGGAGATGGGGGGATGTGGGGTGGGTGGTGGGGGGCAGCACAGGGAGGCACCCATTAACAACTCGGCTGCTGTGAGGAGAGCTTTGCTTTCCCTGTGCTTTAGCCCACGCAGAGTGATTTGATGCAGAGAGCTGTGCCTCACCTACCTCATGCTTTATTAGGCTCTTTTCCAGCTTGGCTGTGCATGCTTAAACAGACTTTGAACCCCATTACGTGACCTTTCGGGTCCTTGTCTGTCAATTGAGTTGCTTCCCACATGCTGCGTTCCCCATTTACAGCTAGAGCCAGACCTTGCCCTCTCTGTAAAGTATCATGTGAGTGTGACCTGCTGCCATTGTAAATGGAGCTTGGCTGTTCCAGCTATCCCTACTCATATTCCTCCTTTACCGAGAGCGCAGGCAAAGACAGATGTGTTTACAACTTGTATTTTGTTCCTTCCCCAAAATGGCCTAAAACCCAAACCTTGGATTTTTCTCCTCAACTATAGATATACTGATAAAGAGAGGTTATTGTTTGCAAATTGGTCCTACTGTGCTTAATTTGCCTTGTATCAGTGTATAGCACTCTGTCTACATTCAAGGCTGTCTGTGCGGGCTGGCTGGGGCCAAAAAGCTGTAGTGCCTTATGTCCCTCATATCTGTCCCTGGATTAATCAGGTTATAGATATTTGCTCCCATTGTGAAAAGACATCGAAAGAAAAAAGGAACCAGCTAGGACACTGCTAGGGTCCCATCCTCCTCTGCCTCGGTAGCCTTTTTTCACTGTGGCATTCCCTAATGTTTATGTGCTGTGAATCATCTGTGGTTTGTACGCTTTGCATTTCTTAAGGGCTGAAGTTTTTGCTATTAGGTCCTATTATTGCCTTACTGCAATGTGAAGTAACAATAGGATAATTATTTGGTGATGCTTATTTTTCCTATTACAGGTGCTGAGGTTTAACCCCAGTCAGCAGCCAAGCCCCACACAGCTGCTTATTCACTCCCCCACCAGCAGGATCAGGAAGAGAATCAGAAGGCTAAAAGCTTAGAAAACTCATGAGTCTGAAAAAGCAGTTTGATAGGGAAAGCAAACGCTGCGCACAAAAACAAAGCAAAGCAAGGAATTAATTGACTGCTTCCCAAAGGGCAGGGAAAACAAAGCAAAGCAAGGAATTAATTGACTGCTTCCCAAAGGGCAGGGAAGAGTCCAGCCAGCTGCAGGAGACCAGTGCTCCATCACAGTATCAGTGACATGGGAATACAAACACCATCACTTTGAATGTCCTCCCCCTTCCTCCTCCTTCCCCCACCCTATGTGCTGACCATGATGTCAGGTGCTCTGGAAATCCCTTTGGTCAGTTGGGTCACCTGTCCTGGCTGCGTCTCCTCCCGGCCCCTTGGGCACCCCCAGCTCCCTCACCAGGGTGGAAGTGCAAAAGCAGGAAAGGCCTTGGCTCTGTGTAAGCCCTGCTCAGCAATAACAAAACATCTCTGTGCTATCAACCCTGTATTCAGCACAAATCCAAAACACAGGCCTGCACCAGCCACTTGTGAAGAAAATTACCTCTATGCCAACCACAACCAGCACAGCATGAACACAATCATTCAAAAAAGACCTAAGCAAACAAAGTCCTTTAATGTGAGAAAATTATATCAAAATTGGCATAAATTGTACTGTTTTCAGCGAGTCTGGAAAAGGAATCAAAGTATATTTTAGATATTTATGGGTTTTACCTCTGAAAAGTGAAAGAAACAAGCCCACAATCAAATTTGTAGTTTTCTTTTTCTTCACATCTACAAGATGTTAATTGTAAGTGAAAATACTGTTGATTTGAGAACAAGTGGGAATTTTTTTTTGTTCTGATAACTAGTTCATTTGAGATGCACAACAAATGCCAAAAGAAAGCAATTTTTCATAAGGAAAAGTCCTGTTGAAAGATCTGCAGTATTTATTCTTTTGACCATGATCACTCTTCGTAACTATGCATGTTACAAGATAAAGTCAAGAACACTTTTGCCTACTGCTCTGACATATATCGATGCTTGCTCACCCCACAAAATGTTTGGTGTGTCAGAAGGACACATCTGTCCCACTCTGGAATCCTCTTAGCATGGTTTACTGTGGAGTAAACAATTTTTCTGTGTGATGAAAGCAGAGAAAACTGATGTTTGCATTAGTGTGCCATTAATGCCTTGTTTTACACTGCCAGCCCTTTTGGCAGGCACTGCTGCCAGAGCTGAGGACTGGAGCTGCAGCTTTCTGGTTTTTGAGGAGCCCTCCTACCCAAAGAAGAAGGCCGAGCCTCTGCCTTGTTTTACATGAGCTGACAAAATTAGCCTGGGTGGTTGAAGAAGCTTCAAGTTCTCCATAAATAAATCACAAGGGAAAAAAAAATCAACAACAACTCTTTTAATGGCAAAGTTAATTGTGACTTGCAAATGAAGAATTGTTTTATAAATTGCTGAAAGTTATATATAAAAAACCAACTTGATTGCATAAACTTCTTTAAAAGCTGGTTTTCTGTTTGGTGCCTGAGGCTGCAAAGACTGAGCTTGGGGGCAAGGCTGAGAGGAGGGAAAGCAGGTGCTGCTATTGACTTGGCTGCTAACAGAATAGCATTAAACTAGATCACTAATAGCATTGAACTAAATCACTTATCTCTGTTTTGCCTTCCACCTCCTTGGATTTCTGACCTTGGTGGGTGCAGCTTTGCAGCTTTGATATATGTTACAGCATCTCAGCAGAGCCCTGCACATTTTAATTCTTGATCATTAGGTGATCTCAGCATGGCCCCTGGTAAATCACAGACTATTAAGTTGTCTGATGGCCTCCTTTCTCATCCTTCAGATGAAGGAAGGTGCTAGGGAGGCTGAGCCACCTCACACCCCTAAGGCCACATCCCAGCAGCCAAATAAAAAGCATGCAACCCAGGCTTTACTTGGTGCAGAGGTGCTGGGACACTGCTGGTAGCTGGGCTGTGTCCTTCAACAAGGTCACAAGCCACCCCATTTCCTCTTCTGCATGCACTGACCATGACCAACAGCTCTGTGTTTTTCCACAGAGACACAGCTCTCTTTATTTCCCTTCAAGGCGAGGTGCAACTGAGCCCATATGGCTTGTAGGAGCCAACCTTTCCTTGCATCCCACCTGAATTACCCAGTTAGGGTGGTAGGTCCCTGCAAACCCAAAAAACCACTGAGATGTGGCATTCAGCTCAGTTCATTTGGCAGCCACAAGCCTGTCCTGCTCACTGCTCAGTGCTGCACGACCAGTACAGCATTTTCAGGCATCTTGTTGAAGATTTTATGTAATTTGGAATATTTATTGAAAACATATTAAATAAGGTTGGCCCGAGACACAGTCCTGTGAAAACCCTGCTGGATCTGGCCTCATTATTAAGCATGCTCTAGGATCTACCAGAGCTCCAGTTTGTAATTTGTCTTCGTGAACAATTAATGCAATATTGTTTGGGAATCAGACCATCCATGCCTAGAATTTACTGGTGTTGGAAAATCATTGAATGGTAGAATGGCCTGGGTTGGAACGACATTAAAGGTGGGAACTTTAGCATAAACTGCAACTTGGTCTCAAGGCAAGACTTCTTTCCATGCTCTTAAGGCTCTCAGAAAGACATGTGAATAGAAATATGGCAAGTGGTTGTAGTGGGTCTGCTAAAAGTCACAATGGTCTGCACTGGGAGCCTGCAGATGGTGTGAGAGCAGTGCAGGAAGAGCAGTGTGAGCCCTCCCTGTCTGTCTTATACTTACAGCATAATTAGGATCACATAAATGCCACTGCTGTTAACAACCATGGTGATGACTGTTGTATCAGAAAAGTCCCCCTGCCGTCTGCCTCCCAGGTGTTTGCACTTACATTTCACTTCCCATTAAAATGGTCTGCAGCAAGCGCCGGGGGTGTCAGAGCTGGGTGATGAAATTGAATTAGTTTGAATAACTGAATAAGTTTTAGATCTTGAACTGACAGCTTGTTCATATAGATCTTAAATGCCCAGCAGCAGCAGCATAATTTGCATTACCCAGGCAGGGCTGTTCAGAGCAGGAGGGCAGGGCTGCACACGGCTGGTGCTTGCTCTTAACCTCACTGCCTTCAGGAGCCCTGCCTTGCAGGGAGAGACACAGACTCAAATTGAGTAATTGCAAATAAACCTCTTTCTCTTTCCCTTCTCCTTCTTCTTCTCTCTCTCCTCTTCCCCCCAGGAAGTGTGCAATTCCTTGCAGAAAACAGCATATATTCTGATTCATTCTGATTCTGCCTGATCCTGCACAGCACAGGCAGTGCTGAGGAGGGCAAAGTTTCATAAAGGCCTTTTGTACAGCTCATTCTGAAATCTGGCATCACCCAATGAAATGCAGACTGAGCAAGCAGATTTTGAAGAAATATTTAATAATTTATGTTGTACTTGGCACTTGCATAGCACCTTTCATCCATGGCTCTTAAAAGACTTCAGATGTCAATAGATGATACAAACAGAATAATGTTTTATTATAATAAAGCCATTTTGCATGTTCATGAAGAGGCAGAAATTGCATTCCCAAAACAATGAATTGCTTTATCTATAATCAATAAAAAGACAGTCTGTAAGAAAGTGGGACACAGAAGTAGAAATCTTAAGTTTCCAGCTCTTCCTTGTGAACTTTTTGAGGAAATAGAAAGCTTTAGGGAGAATAATGATTTTATACTTTTACAAAAGTACCTGGTTGACTAGCATTTTTTATCCACAGTTCTTTCAAGGTCTCTCACACATGGTGGATATTTGCCCTCCTGCTCAGTATCCTGCCAGCTGAAGGGGTGTTACTTCTGTATAAAGCAGCAATTTGAAGCCTCTGTGACTAGGTTCACCTGCAAATATTTTTCTTTCATATGTTATCAATAAATGAAAAGTTGTCTGTAAAGCCTTTTTCCCCCAAATGCAAAACAAGTAATGGATGTCCACAAAAATCAGAGACATCGTAACCTCAAGTCTCCCTTGGAGTTTCATTTTTTTAAATAGATTACAGTATTTCTCCCTATCATCCAAAGTATACTTGTAGATTGTATTAGATTAGATTAGGAAATGCATGAGGTTTTACAGCTAAAATTTCCAAAAGCCCTTTCAATTTATGACAGTTTAGGCTTTAATAAGAGGTAAAGAGCAACTGAGAGGAGTAGTCTGAGACTCAGAGCATGGTACTGTACAGCAGTGCCCACTACCCAAAAGGGCTGGTCACACTTGGTGTTGCTGTATCCTATAGAAATGCTCTTTAGCTGATGGTAAATACACCAGAGGCTGATCAAGTGGTAATGTGGTGGATGTAGCTCTGAAGATGGGTTCAAAAAAGGTCCAAAAATTCCAAATGGCATTCAGCGAGATTTTGTGATTATTTTACTCTAATCCTTTACCCAGAGGATAATAAAAACACCTGGTTCTGGCTTGTGCATGCTACTACTTCACATTGAATTAAAAGAAAACTAAGAAATTAAATGGAATTATTTAGAAGGACAATACCTTAATGTACAAAGCCCTTCAAAATAGAATGCTACACGAAGTACTTACCATTGAAAACATTATTATTCACCAGTACTTACCACACAGATATTATTCTGATATGCTATTCCAAACAGTAGCGTTACCGCACTGTGGTTTCTTGGGAAATGCATGGGTTTTAATTGCAGTACCATTACCTGCATTGATGGCGTGGTAGGATGTGGGTAAATGTGCCCAGTATTTTCCTCTGCAGGAGGCTGTTTGCTGCTGTCTGTATGCCAGCAGGCTTTGTGCTGCAGGATGGCCTCAGCCAGGTGGGTGCTGTGAGGTGGTGCTGCTGGGGAGGTGCCACGAGCAGGGGCTGTGCAGCTCCTCCCTGCCCCACCTGGCAGCCTCTCACACCTCCTCACCCTGAAATTTCAGATGTGCTTTGCAGCAGTGCAAGTTTGGGAATGTGGTGGGGCACGAAGGTGGTGTTGGGCCAGTGAAAGGCCTTTTCACACTGACTGAAACACACACTTTAGGACACATGCAAATACATAATCTGAGTAAGTATGGTGCATCTGACAACAAAACTTGATGCTCTTATATGCAGACAGATAAGCTTATTACTATGTATTTTACCGTGTAGTTTTCATTCCACTTTTACTTTCCTCTCCTTTCCCCACCTGGCAGTTTGCCTCTCCTTCTTTAGGTGTTATTTGGCTCAATTCTTGTTGTAGTTACAAAAGTCTGCTTTCATTTTTCCCTTTAAACACATGGGGTATTGAAAAAGCCACATAAAAATATATGAATACCTGATGGTAGGGAGCCAGGCTCTTCAGTGGTGTGCAGTGACAGGACAAGCACACACTGAAATACAGGAAATTCAGCTTAAATATAAGAAAACCTATTTTTTACTGTAGAGGCAATCTAATGCTGTAATAGGTTGCTGAAACCATCCGTGGTGTCTCCACCCATGGAAATACTAAAACACAAATGCATGTGGTCCTGGGCAGCTGGCTCTAGCTGAGACTGCTTGAGCAGGGGAGCTGGATGGGATGGCATCTGCAGGTGCCTCCCATCCTCAGCTGTCCTGAGAGCATGTGGATACATCTGGTTTCTGTAACACACACAAATATATATTAAAAGTGAAGGCTGCATTATGTGAATTTATCTCTGTCAGTCCACGCTGCTGCTCAGAAGAGTTTGGCTAACCTGTGTCAGGGGGGTGTTTCAGCTCTCCAGTGCTTCCTCTCTGGCACAGCCACAGTCACAGAAGGGACTGAAAACATCCTGAGACAAGAGGAAGGAGGAAAAGGATGTGTTTCAACTCCAAGTTGCTGGGATTGAAGACCTTCCAGGCCCTCTTGGCAGAGCTGCTGCTCAGGGATGGCAAGTACCCTCATGCTCTGTGATGAGGGGCACACACAACAGGAAAGGAGAGCAGGAAAAGAAAGGCATTGCCATGTGCATCATGCCAGTCATGCTGTCGACTTCAGGGTCCCTTTCTGCCAGAGCTCCCCTCTGCTCTGTAGCCAGGAGCACAGAACAGACCTGGGAAAGGGACAACAGCTGAAAAAGCTGTAGGTGGTAGCCCTGGCACTAGCTTCCACCTAAAGTAAAAATAAACACATACAAACCCTCCACAAATAAATGAAGAGGAAGGCTAAGTGAAGAACATCAAGCTGCTTTGACAGTCTCAGTACAGCTGATGAGTGATTAGAGATGTATCTTCACTGAGGCCCAATTACAACTGAGTGTTTAATTGCTTCTGGCCAGCATCAGCCCCCTGGGCAGGAGGCAGCTGGTTGCCTGCAGCCCTCATTCCCCAGAGGAGTAGGGGAAAAAACTTTTCTGGCTCTGTGGATTGTTTGTCTTTGGCACAATTTGGAAGCAAATCAGTTATAATTTTTATTGCTCTAAAAATTACACTATTATTTTTCCTTTAAGTGAGGTAACCTTTAATTAGCTGCATGAGTGATAGCATGCAATCTCTCTTAAATTACTTAAATTTAGTCTCATAAGGTTTCTGGTTTTTTTTTTTTTTTTGTGGGAAGGTAGCAGATTTTTTAACACCATCTATTCCTACCCTCCTCACTTACGAGCCTGCTGCTGCGAGTCCTCCAACCCCTGATGTTGCTTCCTCCCATGACTGTGCCTTTCATACTTTATTTCTGAAGGACAGGTGAGGTCTCAGACTCCTGGACACCCTGTTGTGCCTCATCCCAGCAGCAGTGCTTCTTCTGGAGAAGGGAGGTCCCTCCTCACATCCACCACAGCCAGGATGCAGTGTACTGGGGTAGCTTTGCAAGCCCCCACTGCTGTGAACAAGATACAAGGTACTGTACCAAAACCTGAAAATTAGCAGTTAATTTGGCACATAATCCCAAGAGGAGTCTTCTTTTTAATAGAGATAAAATATACTTAATATAACTTTAATATATCTTATATATCATATGTGCAAACCACATTTATATTTATATTTTCTAGATATAATATATGGCACAATTTTTAGGCCATACATTATATCTAGAAAATATAAATATAAATATAAATATAAATATAAATATAAATATAAATATAAATATAAATATAAATATAAATGTGGTTTGCATATATGATATGCAAAAATATAGATATAAATAATGAGGTTTGCACATATGATATATTTTCTATATATCATATATGCAAACCACATTATTTATATCTATATTCTTGCATATATAAAAATTAGTATAGTTGGTGTTTTATGATCAGTTTGCCACAGGAGGGTTTCTGAAAGCAGAAGTTCCTTGATGCTGGAGACATCCCATTTGCCTGCCTGTGCCTTGGCAGCAGGATGTCCTGTGAGCATCCAGGCAGTGCCAAGGGGCACGGCAGGCACAAGTAGGGCTGGTGTAAAGTGGTGGCACAGCTCATGCCCAGCCTGTAGCTGCAGGTGCAAACACACCTCACCAGAGACAGCATTGGGGAACTCTGTGAACCCCTCCCTGGTGACCCGTGGCCCTCGCTCCCTGGGGCAGCAGCCTGCTTTCCTTCCTCCTCTCACACCAGTAGCTCCTCTTCTTATTCTTCCATGCTCTGGGAAAGTTCAGCCTTGTTCCTGGCTCTTTTTATTGAAACAGGAATATCCGTGTGCCTGCCGTGTTTGTAAATTCTTCACAAAAGAGAATTCTTTTCCATTCAACCCCCTTTCCTTTGATTCTCTGTTTCTGCCACCACTCTCCAGGCTTATGGAGCTGTGCCTTTCCTCAAACCTGCCAGTTATGCTGGGCAATGCAGAGAGAATGTATGAGATGGTGACCTGGGACCTCGTGACTGCCCTTGTCCCTGCTGCTGGTTTGCAGGTAGCCTGGGACAAAATGGCTTCAGTCCTCGCTTTGCCTGCTCATAAAATGTGTTATCCAGCCTATTCTCCTGCATCAAAGTAGTCCCAGTAGGGCAGGCAGCATGATAAGAGGGAAAGGAGAGGGAAAAGAAGGATTTAAAAAGGAGCAGCCTGAATCACACCCTTGTTGAAATACACAAAGGTTCTCCTGTGCTCTCCAGATCAGGCTGAATGATCTGTGGAAGCAGGCAGACTTCTGGGCTGGAGGGGAGCAATGACCACTTTTGTGCAACCACCACCGATGACTGGGAGCACCCTTTGCAGAGGCTGATGCTTGTAAGCTGTGCCCCTTCCTGCAACTCTCACAGCACCTGTATTTTGCAGTGCCAGACACAGAAATGGCAGTGACTCTGAGGTGCTCCCCTTCTCATGTGGGGAAAGTCCCACAGACAAGCCAAATCCACATAAGAAACTGCCTCCATGATCTGAGCTAATAGGGCAGCTCTTAATTTACATAATTAAAGCAATAGGGAAAGACCACATACATCTTTATATAGGTCAGGGGAGTTTATAAGTTTACTTTCTTTTATATAACATAGTCACAGAATCCACAGAGGGAAAATTAGTTTTTATTGCTTTTAGACCAATTCTAAGTAATGTCCTTTCCAGCATTAGAGCTAGTGGTTCAAACTTCAGGTAGATTTTTTCATTCAAAAATTAAGATGAACAAAGAACTACTATTGAGTTGCATTTGTTATACTAAATGGCATGTGCATTTAAAAGCAAATACTCTGGACACTATTTAGTTTTCTGTCAGTCAGCCTACTGCATTTCATATTCTGTGTATTAAGTGAGATTTTGTATCAGCTCTAATTGTGGATGAGACTAGACCATCTAAACAATCTCTGTGTTGAGCTGGTTACACTGGGAGATTGAACCAAAGCTGCAGCCTGTGCAGCTCAAGAGTCCTGCACTTCAGAAAGTCCCTTCCTGAAAATCAGATTTCCCTCCACTGACTAATATTTGGTATGACTTATATCATTAAGTGTGTTTGCCTGCACAGGATTTTAAACTCTAAATGACGATGTACTACAGTTAGGAGATATTTAAACACATCAGTTAGAGTAAAGAAGAGGTATTTGAATGTAGATGTGAATTATTTAAATCTTTAATAACTGGGCACTCTGAGTAAAGTGTTTAGGACAGTAAGTGGGATGCATTTCTACTCAGAAAGTGTTTATATAACTGTAGTGCATCGATGTGGGCTTAATTACCTGCTGATCTCAAACATGAAATCTCAGTTAAATGCCTTTTAATCCTATTAGTACAACAGAGCCAATACAGCAGAGGATGAACAAAACAGTGTTACAGGCTGCATCAGCCAAGCCCTTTTCCTTTGTCCTCTGTGTTTCCAACACATCCATGAGTACAGCTTCTGGGTGCCACGCAGAATAACCAATTATGTCCACACAATTAATGGGACAGGAACAAGGAGAGTGGAAGCAGGTCCTGAGTCTGCAATTTGCCCTCACAGGCATGGCACGGCCTTATGCCTGTTCAGCTCTGTCAGGTAACTCCTTTAGATTTACTGGCTTGGAGGGCAGTGGTTCTCATGGAGTATCAATGGCTGTCTGGCCTCGGTTAGTTTGGAAGAAGCTCAGCACCATTCTTAATGCAGTTGGCAATGCGGTCTCTTCAGGAGGGGCCCTGTGGCCCTGCCCAGTAAATCTGTCATTCTGTCCCAGTTTTAAAACAGGGAGCTCACTGGGCGAAATTGTGTTTCAGGTCAAGACTTTGGGTCAGTAACTGTGTTGCCAGCAGTAATGCATTCCAACTCTTCCAGAGTGCACATCTGGACCCAAATGCTGCTCTCCACACAACCTGACAAATTCAGTAGTTCACCAAAGTTCACATTTTGCACCAACAGTAAATGTCAGTTCTTAGCTGACCTGCTGTTTGGATTATCCTGGGCTTATAAACATGAGCTAAACTCTCTGGATTCTGTTCCGAGAGTTTTCCTCCATTTGTCAATTACCTGCAGAACAGAAATTCTCCAGGGACCTTTCCTGGGACCAGAGACAAATACATCACCATGTAAACTGCATCTTGCCACAGTTCCAGACTCTGCTTGAGGAACAAAGGACCAAGGAACAAGATAGTAAAATTGAGTAACTGGAGTGGGGAGGCAGCAGTAAGGATCAGTGCACTGGCTGTGCGCTTTCCAAAGGGGAAGTCTGGTTAACTCGGAGAGGTTTGCTGGCTGAGGTTGGCAGGGACAACCTATGAATAACACTTTGCTTAAATTCAGTGCAACTATTTCTGAAGTTTTGCTTGTACTTCCTCCAAACTAGGCAAAAGGAGTCCTAGGACATAAATCATATCCCAAGCCCTGTTCAGAAATTTTATTTAGTCTGTTGCAAAACAACTGCTTGTAAAATGTTCTGCAAGAAATGGGGTGTTTTTGCTTTGAGCCATGCTGGAGCTTTGGCCCCGTGTGTCTGGCTCTGCTGCCTTGTATACAGTGCTGTAGTGCTTCTGCACTCGGGCCAGTATGCTTTTGTAACTGGACATAGTTCTGGGCAGAAGTGCATGGGTCTGAGTGCCCAGACTGCAGCTAGGAGGATGACAGACACAGTAGCAGCACTGCATGGGCTCATGTATTGTCTAGCTAAGGACTTCAGCATATCGAGGTCTTAAGAATAGCTATGGATGGGGCAAAGTGTTTTATACATCAACATTCCTGCGGTCTTTATCATGTACAGGAAGTGCATGTAATGCTACATCCCTATTAGCATCTATGAGAGTAGGACAGCTAATGAAAGGGCTTGCAGCCAGGCCAGCTCAGTTACCTCCTGTTTGGTTAAACAGCTGAGCTGTCCTGGTCAGGAACTTGACACTTCTGGGGACACACTGCTTGCACATAGGGAAGGGCAAAGTGCTTGTCTCAGATGGGTGGATTATTAGCCTTTAATTAAGGAAAATCGGACATATGTCCAGATCTCTGAGTAGTTTTGGATAGCTTCGCAGGCAGTTGATATCTGCTTTAACCCTATAAGTTTATGTCGTGTACTGCAGGCTCCACAGAGATAAGAAAATACTCTGGGTCAGCCATGAGGACTATCTGAAACCTGAAACTTGACTCTGGGCATTTTCAGTCATTGTTTTTTCCTTATTGTGAAACCACAGTGCTACAGATTAAAAGACTTGGTTTCTATCAATGTTTTTCTTTTCTGTTTAGAGAAGAGATTTGATTATCAAAGAGGAAAATGTCCTTCAGATTGTGGGTTGCTGTGGTACAGGCCTATCCTATTCTTGTTTTACCATCAAAAGGTAAAACTGGCCAGCAATACTATACACCACACTAAGAAAAGGAAAAAAAAAAAAAAAAAAAGAGGGTCAGGAGAAACATACACTAGCACACACAAGTCCTTGAACTTCCACAAAGAGATATCATGTTACATTTTGCAGTGTTTCCTAGGAAACCATTACAGTGTAAAAGGAACTCTTTGTCTCCTGCTCTTTGTAAAATTGTTTGAACCACCACATCTCGTAAAAGGTTGCTTCACAGACAATTTATGCAGCATTTAATAAAAGCTCAATCTGCAGTTTGCAGCACCATCAGAAGCAATATTTCTATCAGCAGTCTGAATATTTTAGATTCAGAAAATGGATAAGATTATGTAATAATTTCCAGAACTCAGAGAAACAAAATATTCTAGCTGGCTTTTTCTTTTTCTTTTTCTTTTTTTTTTTTTTCTGACATGGAATGACTTTCTCTAGCAGCTAGGCTGTATAGATATATAGAAGAAAATGCAAAGAAAATCCCCCAAAAGGCAGAAATTGGTTTACGAAGCTCTTATCAGCACCTTTTTACTGGCACATTCCCTGAAGTGGTTTGGTTTCTTTTCCTGTGAACATGGAAGAGGTTTGAACAGGGTTTCCACAACGTCTTTCTTGCTGTGGAGGCTGTGGCGCGGCGGTGCCCAGCGCTGGTGTGGGCCCCCTGCCAGCCCAGATCCAGCGGGTGGAACAAAGGCTCGTCTGTCCTGAGCTCCCTGTGCCTGGGGCTGTCCCATGCTGTGCAAGGTGCTCCCCAAAACAGGGCAGTGCCCAGCGGGTGCTGGGGCCTTGCTCTGCATGAGGGCGGCCTGCTTGCTCTGGAGGGCGCGGCCATCGCAGCCCCGCTCTGCAGAGACGGTGAGGGCCTTGAGTGCTAGCGCAGGGCATGCAGGCCAGAGGAAGGGAGGAGCTTCCACTGAGGGCTTTACCAGTCATTTTCCATTATTTATCATCTTCCTTTAAATACAGCACTCGACGTCTGCTATTTCATTTTAAGGAGGATAAATGTGAGGGCTCACAGGGCCTCCATGGCTGCCAGCAGGCTGTCCTGTGCTTCCCAAGCACTTTGCTTAAAGAGCTGACCTAATGAATTTTTTTCCCCTCCTGTAGTCCCTGTCATTTACAGTTTCTATAATTTCCTGTCATAGCTACTTTCTTCCTCCCCCACCTCCTTGTGATATTGCAGGATTCATCTATAAGCCTGATGTGCTCTGACTGCAGCATGCTAGATTTGTCTTCGTCTTAATATATTATTTATGATGCTATTATTCCTTGCAGCGGACTGCCTGCCATGCTCTGCATACAGTTGCTGGTCTTCCAAATGCATCATGGCCAGCAAAGGAAAACACTGATCTAATTGAATTAACAGTGGTTCTGTTAGCCTTAATAGAGTTTGTCATGAAACACTAAGCAGATATGACAATGATCTTGGTTAGTCATATTTTTATCCTGACTTCTAGACATGGTTACTGTTAGCCAGATCAGTGGGGAGGATAATTCTCCTTTGCTGATCAGTAATTGTGCTTACCCAGACATGTAGCAATCACTTTGGACTGATGGCTGAAATAAGCCAGGGACTTGAATAGCAGAAAGTTTTATATTCTGACAATAAACTTGGCTAATTAAAACAAGATGCAGATGGTACTGCCACCTAGCAATTTTCACCTCACTTACTCTGACTCCAATTATAGCTTTTCCCTACTGACTTGCACTGTTTAAATTACAGTCAGGGGATATATGACTATTTACCTGTTTCTATTCATATGAATATGGCTAACCCATCATTGTTCTGCACAAGGTATGTGAAGATGGACTTAGTACTTATTCTGAAAAGTATCTCCACTTTTTAAAAGAAAGGAAAAAGAGTAATAAAAAGACTACTTAGAGACTCATAGCAGACACATGCATCAGCCGGAAGCATATGAATATTACACACACAATGTGTCTCTCTAACACTTGTTCATTGGAGCAGGTGCCATACTTCTGGGAAATTAACTTTAATTGGATAAATAGAAAACTGGCCTTAACTAAGGCAGTCCAACTCCCTTTCTTAGCTTGTTATTTTCTTTAGACACTCTGAAATGCTTGATATTGATCCCTTGGGTGACTTTCACTGCTCAGAGTAAAATATGTTTACAAGGAAAGGGTAAGACAATCAGTCATCAAGAATGGGTTAGGTTTGCTTGATCCTGCCTCAGTGCAGTGGGGTGGATAAGACTATCACTTGAGGTCCTGCTCATTGCTTTAAACAAGCTATAAAAACAAGCTTTAGAGAGCAATAATCCATGCCTAATCCAGGGAGAGAACAGCCTGCTAATTCTGTGGCAGAAGAATTATCAGAATTGCATCCCTGGAATTTGTCTGGCCATCATGTGGATCATGTGTTACTGTTAGTGCTGATGCATCACCATTATGGCACTTTATTCTGGCAACCCTTTCCATGCAAACCAGCTGTGTGCATGGCCATCCTACTGGCAGCAAAGTGCCCTGAACTGCACATGCTTGACCCAATTGCCTCATCTTCTTTTCACATGGAGAACTTTCAGGTAAAAAGTATTCCCTGATGGGTTTCCCTGATTCCCTGTTACAATGGGACAGGACTTGAAGTTGTCTTTGAAACTACACTCTGGTATAGTTTGAAATGTATGTCTGTTGGAGGCAGAGGGAAAGGACTAGGCACTGGACCAGGATTTATTTGCAGAGACCTATTGTTTTGAGTCATTCAGCTGAGTTTCATTTTGTGTAAAAATATGTATGCAAATTAATGCTGATTGGAAGGGAACTTCCATGCATCCTCGATGACACGCTAAATGAGGTCAACGTGAGTACCATTAATACGATGAATAAGATGACACTAACTTGAGTGAAGTGCTCAAAGCATCCTCGCTTTCTCTTGGCTTTCTTGTTTGTCCTGTTCAGCCCCAGGGAGCCTCTGCAGCGTGGCACCAGCAGCCCCTCTAGGGGACAGATCTCATGATTCAAATAGACAGTGAGTAGCTCAATGGTATCCTCCCCTGTCAGAAGTCACCACAGTGTCACTGCCTCTTCTGGGTGACAAGCTGTGTGCTCTCAGTGGAGGAGCCATTCCTTGGCAGGGTGCTGCTGTGGGTGCCTGCCCTCTGCTTGGCTGGCCAAGACCCCCCTGGGGCAGTGTATTTCCTTCAGGTCCTCTCTGATCCCTCCTGCCCAGCAGAAGGTAAGGCTGCTCTCTGTCAGAGGACCTGTATTTGCCATCTGGAAGTGCACCTCTGAGGGAGTGTTCCAAGGGAAGAGTGCTTTAAGAGGCAAAGTACAAACCTTCCCTTTGGCAGCAGGTTTTGGCTGCATGAACAGAGCAGTTACAGACCCCAAATAGTTTGCTCATTAGGGCACTTGCCCTCCCTACTCCATGCCTATGTTTTAAATGGACTTTCCTTTCACTGGCAAGAGATGGAGAAGCTGTGCAAAATGAGACATCCAGCACCGCACCGGGCACTGTTGGGTCCTTTTCTCCAGGCTTGTCACTGGTTATGGAGGAGCATTTATATGAATTTAAAAAAAGAGATATATTAATCTTTGAACTGCTTCTGTAGGTGCTGCCTATACAAAGCATTTCAAACAGAAGAATAGACAAAGGAATTTCACAAAGGATTGTCTGCAGGACTGAAAGAAACACATATCCCTAAGCACCTGGAGAGCTTTTGCTTTCCCATCTGCTGCAGCTCTGGCAGCATGCAGGTCAAATGCAGCAGAGAGTGGAGCACTGTGTTAACTGTGCACTGCCCTCAGTCCCCGGGCTGGAGAGTCCCTGAGCATTCCTTGGGGCATGTCCCACGCCTTGGAGAATGTTCCAGGCAGACATTCTCCCTGTGTGCACACCACACATCTGCATGCCAGTGTGCCCAGCTTGAAGGGAGCCCACACAGAGAAAAAACCAGGCAAGTATGTGGGCAAGGCACTGAAAAATGGTGTGTGCAATGCTCTGCATTTGCGTGTCACATATGTGGCATGTATCACAAAGGCAATAGGTCCTGTACAGAGTGTACTGGCAGGGCAGAAAAGCCCCAGTATGATCTGAGCAAGGATAAATTACTGGATTAGATTCCTTTTATCTATGGGGTCACACTTCACAATGCCTACTCCGCTCAAAAAACGAGTCCATTAAGCCTAGTAATGGACATAACCAATGTTTGTTTGTACTGTAGTTAATGGCTTTGCATAAGTGATCCCATTTACACAAAATCAAGGCAAAGAACCCAGGTATGTTCCAGTGACTCTCAGGACTAGGGAGTCATTACTTTTACACTCCCTGTTATTATCTGTTCACTACTATTTTCTTGCAGAGTAAGTCTCAGACAACATCCTCTAAATCACGCTTGTGAAGCACAACAGATTTATGCCTGTTGAAAGAAAATAGTACAGGGTACTCTGCTATTAATACATAAAATCTGGAGATGAAGTCACATCTGTATGATGATCTATTTCGGTGGACCACATGTTCCTAAATCCTGCCCTTGCTCTTTTAAACTATCAAGTCTGTCATAAATATTTGATGATGAACAAGCTTATAAAAGCTAAATGCAAAACATGAATAGAGGGAGAGCAAATGTGTGATTTAACTTTTAATTAATTACCAGCACCTTACACTAAAGCCCATCTCCTGTAAGAGGCAAAAAAGTAATAAATTTCTTCCTCACTGTAACGTGATCTAAATTATCAGCATTGCATTTATTTGTATTTTTTAAAGGAAAAGGATAAATTCTCTAGAAACAAGAGAACCAGGAAACAAGAAACAAGGTAGAACAGTCTGGTTTTATTACCATATGTAATCAAAAGCTTTTATTTCCTATCTCTCCTCCTTTTTCTTTTCCTTTCCTGCCTTTTTTTTTCTTTTACAACCGACATTAAGTGTGAATCACATGTTAGGGGGATGTGGAAATGAAGGGAAACTGGTGACATCACAATACTTTACAACTTTACAGCAAATGAGAATTTGAATTTGTTGCATCTACGAGTGTATAGCAAGGGTGGAAAGCAAAGGCACACATAGGTTCATGAATCCCTCAAAGCAGAGGGTGGAAGAGAACTGGGGTTTGGGAAAGGATGAAAACAGAAGACCCACCGAATACAAAATGAACATTTCAAGGTCAACCCAGTAACTGTGTGTACTTTGTGAAGGCAGATCGCTGCACAAGCTGTTGCCATGATTATCCATCTCTGTGTTTTGGGAGGATGTTTTGAGGGATATTATCAAGGGAACCCTGCTTCAGGGGTTGGAGCTTGGTGAAAAGGTGTTGAGTTGGCTAATTTTTTAAAGAAATTACCTTGCTACCTACTGTTTTCAAAGGGTTTTCAGTTTGTTTTTATTAAAACAACAACATTGCTTTGGATACAGATCTATCTACTCCAGTCTGCATAGTTCACTACGGGTGAACAAAACTGTTTCATAAAAGAAGCCATGATGAAATGAAAGAACATGCAAGCACCCTTGTTACACACTTTGGTGTAGACCATCCAGACCTTGTATATACCATCTATAAGCTAGTGGACTTAAAATCTGTCTTTTCAATCATTCTGAAACAAAACCAAAACCCTGAAAAACAAATGGAAGTATAAAATTTTAAAAAACAAATTGAAACAGAAACAACCACCTTACTCAAACATACTGTTCAGTAGAGATATATATATATATATATATATAAAAAGCTTAGAAGCGATCCCCATCATTTTTCTACAGTATGTTGACACAGTTATTGTAACAGATTAAAAACACAGCTACGTTTTGCATAAACTGAAAGACTGGAAAGGAACTTACACACCTGCGTGCGCACACACACGCACACACCTGCGCGCACGCACACTCCCACACTAGCTACATGCACAGTCACACAAAAGAAACAAAGGAAAAAAAAACAAACCCCCGTTTTTCCCCAAAGAAGTATATGCAGCATCCTTCTGGAGCAGCAGGTAGCTACAGCAGGAGCCTGCCTGCCTGTCCTAGCTCCATGTGCCCTGCATGCTGCAGGATGTGCGGCTGGGCTTTCTGCAGGGCTTGGCCCCTCTCACCCGCGCTGTCCCCAGTCAGGGGATGTACCAGCTCCGTGGACAAGGGTGTTAGTCATATTCCTGCTGCCAGTGAGAACCATCTCCACGCTGACATGCTGTAAAGGGGGAGCGGGAGGTGGGGGAAGGCAGAACCCCCAGCATGGTGCCTTGGGAGCATCACCACCAGTAGGTGGTTTTGAGAGAGGACTTGGCACAGCTAGAAAGTCAAATTTGGAGGGTATGGTGCTAGCCTAATTTCTTTAGGGATGTGGGGTTATGAAAATAACCACCACATTCTTCTTTCAATGCCTTTACTCCAGTTTTTGAAGGGGCTTGGAGGAGGAAGGATCAATAAATATTTGCATTACTCAAAGGGGAAAAAGAAAAAGGTTTTACATACTACAGCTCACAAATATACACAACTGAGGGTGTAAGGCACAAATTTACATGTGGAAGAAAACAGGCTATTCACAGATATATTCCCACGAAAAACCCGTGTGATAAGACCATAATTTATGCATGGTAACAGCCGGCATATTAGCTAGTTCACACTGTTTGAGGATTTTGTTTGCCGTCTCACATGCAAGGTGAAATGAGATGGCACATCACAAGCTGGTGCCTTCACAGAAAGTATTAGCTACTGACAAAGCCATGTTGATAGCAATGGTGCACAGATGTGCAGCTTTTAAGTTTCTCTTGCAGCTGCTTTAGAAGTTATGAACTTGCGGTATTTGTTGCTGTCTTAGGTCAGAGGCCCAGCCAGCTAATTAGCTGAGAGACTTAAATAGATATCCCCTTTTTAGTTCAGCTAACCAGGCAGTCCAGGCACGAAGTTCAGAAATCCAGCTCCAACTTATCTAACTCAGTGAATTTCTTGGAAAAATAAAAGAGTTCTAGTTACTCCAGTTAATGGGTTTCACGTTAAATAGGTATAACTTTCAAGGTACTTCTCTGAAAAGCTGCTCATGGGATGATAATGTAGGTCAGTTCCTTAAGAAAAATGAAAGTTGAACAATAAATAAGAGGAGTTACTTGTGTTAACAGTCACATGTTATTTGTTAAAAGAGAAGGGTAGCTTGCCCAAGCTGGCATTTAACTGCTATGACCAAATGACTGTAACACTGAAGGGCATCATTTCACAGTACCTGCTAGTGGTAAACCTCTGCCATTGTTAAGTCAGAGTTAGCTTTATCAATTGATTTTTTTTTTCTTCCTTTTTTTAAAGTTTTTTTCTTTTTTTTCTTTTTTTTTCTTTTTTTTTTTTTTTACATTTGTATGTTTTTTTACATTTGTTTTGCTTTTCAGAGCGCTCTTTCCCAGTTCAGGAATGCACTGTGCAGTTAGGGGCAGGGGGTGAAATGTCACAGTCATTTTCACCTGTGTGCTTTTGGCTCAATGTTTTTGATGGAGGGTTAGTCTTTTGAGCAAAGAACTGGCAGGCTGTGGGGGTGAATCCTGCAGTTGCAAACCTTCAACCATGGGTCATATGGCTCGGGTTTAAAAAAATATTCCACTTTTCCCAGAGAGCAGAAATCCAACACATCTTCAGCTTGCAACAACCGTCTTCTCAGAGGAGCGAGTGATAACAGTTGCAGAACACTGGCTTTCAAGGGCAACTTCTGCTTAATTGCCATCCTCCTCCCACTCCCCCTCCCCCTCTGATTATGTACACGCATCGTTGGGTTTCATGGACGTGGAGAGCGGAGCAAAGGAAGGTTTGGGAGGTACATCTGGCTTTAGCGAGGGCGTGCGTTTCAAGCCTGACCTCGTCAGGGAGTTGTAGGCAGTGAGGCTCGGCTGCCGGGATACAGTCACAGCCTGTGCCTGGGCAGCGTGGACCTGTATGGAGTCCACTCGCTGCGGGGCCGGCGGCGGGTTGTCACCCCGGCCGAAGCTCTGATTGCGGGACAGGTGGGACGAGTTGGAGGAGTTAGTGTTGTTTCTTTTGAGGGTTGATGCCTGATGACTTCTCGTGAGTGAGTTTGTGGGGTAGCTTCTCTTGTAGTCCACGTTGTACGCAGAGGAGTGCATCTCTAGCCGCTTGCTCAGCCCGCTCTGTGACAGCGAGGTGCCTGGGGGCCCCAGGGAAGCCTCCCGCTGGGGGACTTTTGGTGGCATGCTGTCGAGATTTTCCACTAGGTTAACTCCATGGCTGGGGCTTTTGCTACTGAGGTGGTCCTTGATAGTTTTGTACTCAAGGGTGGCATTCTGGTCCTCCACAGACATCTGAGCCCCATCGCTCATTTTTGGCTGGTCAACATACTCATGCTGGTAGCCTTGCTGGGCTATGGGCAGGACCACAACACTGGGGATGTGGCTGGGAGAAGCCCTGAGTGGCAGGTCAGTTGGTATCACTGGTGAGGCCATCGAGGGGATATCTTTTGTGCAGGCATTGATGAGGTTCTGGTTTCTCTCCCATTCCCGACTGCCTCGGCTGGGCTTTCTCTTCTGCTGCAGGGTTGGGGTGGACTCCGGGGTTGGCAGGGCAGCCAGGTCCAGATGGTGCTGGTCAGCTTTGATCAGCATTTTGGCAGTGCTGCCTGGGGTAGCCAGCTTGCCATTGTGCATCAGAGGCGTGAGGATAGCTTCAGGCTTTGGCTCCTTGGACTGAGCATCCCCAAAGAGGCCACTGAGCTTGGAAACACTGCTCATGGAGCCGCGGCGGGAGTGGGTGAGCTCCTTCTCCTTCCTCTGCACGGCAGCCATGTCTCTGCGGCGGTGGTCGCAGATGCAGTACACTACGATTCCTGAAAACACGGCCCCCATGACAAAAGCAAGAATCACAGCAATGGCCAACAGGGTGACTGGCACCAGCTGATCATGACCTTTCAGGTAACTCTCCCGAATCACTCCTGCAATAGACAGCATACAGAGGTTAAACAAACTAAAGACAAAGGAGGAACGGGGATGGGGGGAAGGCTACTTATCATTAACTAGTTTATTCAAAGGTGTGCCCCTGGGAGGTTGCTTTGTGTTTTGCCAGGGGGATTTTGTTTATCAGCTTGTTCAAATTTGGAGACATACTCTACCTGACAGCTACATCATCCATGTACAGCCTTCAGCTTTCAGTACAGCTTTCAGATCTGCAGCTGAAGACTACAAAGTTCAGGAGTCGAAAGCTAATTTACTTGTAGCACAAGTACAATTGTTTTGAAATCCTGGCCCTGGCCAATTCACGCTGACTTCAGCAGATCTTTTAGCTCTCCTCTGACATACTACTCATTCCTCACCTTCCTCTTTCTGATCTCTCCTAGGCTAATACCATCTTTTTTTTACTATGGTAAGTCATTGGTATTCAAAAGCCATTAAATGGAGGAGAGGAGATAAAGTCTTGGTGAATGCCAAAGAAGTGCATCCCATATTGTTTAAGGCTTCTTTCTCTGTTCTTCATTCTGTTATCTTTGTCATGTGTTTTATAAGTCAATGTCACATGCCTGGGTTTCAGAAGGAGGCTTGAGTAACCATGAAAGACAGAGCACAATGTTGAAATTTATTGAGCCTGCTGGGTGACTGTCCTTGCTATTTTAATTTTAAAAGCTCTCTCTTTTCTGAACACATGAATAGGTTGACCTCTGTGCTGAAACCTATGCTTTCTGTTCTAAAAGACCTGACCTGATGCCACATCCTGTGGTCAGAGGTCACTGTCAAATCCTACTTGGCCCTCCAAGCACCCACTGTCTGAGGAGGCACCTCCTCCTCTTGAAGTCCCTAGTGCAGCATTAATGAATACCCTAAATTTCCAAAGTAAGCTTTTTTCCTGATAAGGGCACCAAGCCAGCAGCACTAATGAAACACAAGCAAAAAGCCTGTAATTTTTTTGTTGTTGTTTCTTGTTTGACTTTTTTTTTAATTTCTGGTTTTGTTCTCACTGTTTGCAAAGAGCAGCCACAGTTTGACAAGGAACTGAAGGAATATCTCTCCCACCTCTTCTTCCAGAAAAGGCCCAAGTGCCAGGGGATTAAAAGCTCCACATGCTCAAAGGAAATGTAATAGTTGTCCTTATTTCGGGAGAGATACCAAGGCAGAAAATACAACTCCAAGGCTCTCCTGAGACTTTATGAAGGTACAAAACTTTCACCTTGTTAAGCAACTCCTAAAATAAGTTTTTTTCATGTTTTTGGTACAGAAGGTAATTACAATCCAGAATCAGAACCAAACTATGTTAAAAGAATATTAAAAAGTTACCACTATTTCACAGAAGCCTTTGATAAGTATTCTGGCCAGATATAGTATTGTTCCCATTTTTCTGTCCCAAATTGATTGCAGCATTTAGGTGGACAAGAGATATTTACATACAAGAGATGAACTTTATATTTAAAAGCAAAACAGCTCTTGAAATCATAAGCACCTGCACGTGACATCGCAGCTGGGTGCCGCAGAAATTGTTGTGCTGTGACAATACAAAGGATTATGATTTCACAAGGAGAATAAACAGCGAGAGCAGATGATCACTTAAGAAAATATGATCCAGCATTCATATAAATGTCCTAATAGTAAATTGTAAGGGCAGGAAAGTAAAACTCAGAAAACAATATATAATTAGAAACAATCTTCAAATTTAGTGTTTCTAAGAAAACTCTCTTTTAAAGCCCAGAAGCTTCTTCAGAGGCAGACTCTTCTATTCTTTGTCATCAGCTTCTTTGTCAGCAAGAAGCAGTAAAACCTTACTCTGTAATTTAAATGCACGTACAAAATTGCTGTATGTAGAAGAACAGTCTAGTGGTTACAGCACAGTCAGCAGGAACTATATTTCACTGCAAAGGTGTTGTTCTCCTGTGATCCTTCACCTGCTCATATTTGCATCCCAGACTCTGCAGCATTTTGTGGCCAAATTTATTTACGCTTGTAAAACTGTTTGCAGAGATTAACCAGAGAATCAGATAGAGGGTCTTAAATAGATGGGAAGAATGAAGTTAGGAAAAGCTTCACCTTAAAAAGTCTCTGTGCACAAACTTCTCAGGCATGGCCCTTTGAGAACTTATCCAATGTGTTTTGCATGGAAAAAACTCAAAATCTCTGCTCAGTGCCTACCTAAGGGTGTAAGTACCCACAGTCAAAGCCCAAAAGCATGATTCATGACAGGAAAGTCATATCTTACTAACTTAATATTCTTCTGAAAGGATGGTCAGTCATTGAAACAAGCTGTCTATGGAAGTGGTAGGATCATCATCCCTGAAAGTATTCAAAAAGCACGTCAATGTGCTACCTGGGGACATGGTTTAGAAGAGATCATGGTGGTGCTAGGTTAAAGGTCGAACTTGATGATCCCAGAGGTCTTTTCCAACATAAATTGTCCTGTGACACTATAATTCTAATATTTTTTTTATATATAGATTGGGAGCAAGAGGCTGGAGTGCAGCTGTGCGAAGGAAAACGGCGTTTTTGGTTGAGGTAAGCTCAATATGATTCAGCCATAATGGTGGGAAAAAGGGCCATGGGAAAAGGGCCCTTTTCCATGGTGGGAAAAGGGCAAACCATATAAAAATATTGGAATGTTGACACATTCCAACACACAAAAATGATGGAAAGACTACAGGGCATCAGTGATGAAGTGTGGCTTAAAATAATTGGTTTGTTCAGCTTAGAGGAGACTTCATTGCTACCTAAAGCTTCCTCATGACTGGGAGTTCAGGGGGAAAGTGCTGTCACGTCTCTCAGGTATCTGGTGACAGGATGCAAAAACTCATGTCCAGCCCTGAAATTTCTGCTGGCTGAGGGGAACTTCAAGCTCTGCACTCTCAGTCTTCTGCTTTAGGCTAAGTCCTACTCGATGAGTGCTAGCCTTAAGCACAAACCTGCATCACTGCATGAAAAAGCAACATAAAATCTTCAGCTTTAGGTTGCCAGGAGATATCAAAACATTAGTACTCACATGACAAAATTCCTGCACAGTCCAGACTGCATGACCCTTAGTGTTCATGAAAGGGGTAGCTGAAATGATGTTGTGCACACTGCTGGTGTTTTACATGCAGAAATTTATGAGTCTCTTAAAACATCCTAATTCCAGCTCTTTCCTCTTGAACTCAAACCTTCCTGATGTTTATTATGTTTCTTACATTAAAGGATATTTAACATTAGTGCCTTTTCTCTAGGCAGGCTCATCTTCTCTGGAAACAAAGTCAGTTTAATGATATAGTTTATTTCTTACCAGAGATCTCTTCCATGTGTCATTAGTCATACAAACAATCCCACTAACTTCAATGTAAATTAAAAAAAAAAAAAAAAAGGGCAAGATTTGACCCTTCATCAGTGTCCCTGGAATAGATTAAAAAAATAAGTAATAAAAAAGTAGGAGAAATGCTCAGCATCCTACTGTCATGACCACAGGATGGGTGGGGGTGGTCTGGAATTTAACATGATATATCAGCCTATAGGCTGATAATTGCAGTTGTTGTCCATCAACATGTCAAACCTTAACATCAGCAGTAACTGCCTGCACAGAGGGATGACTAAGGAAGTGTGTGATCCCCACCATGTCGAGCATGAGGCAAACTGTTCATGTCTTTACAGTTTGTATTCTGTGTGCTTTTACTTAGGCCTGCAATTCTTAAAGAACATCACAGTCCACATGGCAAGTCCAGCATCCTTCATTTGCACTTGTTGTTCAAGGAATTAAAATGAAGAAAAAAATAATCAGAAAAATGTAGGGTTTACATTTTTGAAAGGCAAGTAAAATATTCTGACTCCCAGGCTTGAGGTTATTGAAAAATCTTACATTTATTTATTATCTGACATACTTTTAAGACATCATGTACTGGAAAACTGAATGGGCTGGCAGCATAGAACCAGTAAAATATGTCTGATATAAGAGTCCCCATATTAAAACATCTTATTTAATAATAAAATTATTATTCTATATTAAATACATTTAAAATATTATGTCTAGCACTTTCCTGTTTGTAATATATCATTTGCAAAAGTGAAAAGACACTACTTATTTAATTTTATGTGGTCTGAATCCACACCCCAGACTATTTTCTCTAGTGCATTAAGACCTATCACCTTGGATAACAACAAACTGTTATTTTGAAAGGGATCGTTTTGACAGAATTATCTGTATTAACATTGTACTCCGAAGTTGGGTAGTGGTAAAAAGAAAAGTAAACCTGAAAATGCTACAAAGAAATAGATGACATCAAATATTTGCATCTTCAGGGATGAGATCTTACATGTTGTGTCACTAATGCCCCAAACATTCTGACATTTACTGACCTCCCTGGACGCTTCTTTTTAAGCTCTCTCCATTACAAATCACAGTTGGGCTTACAAGTTCAGGGTCCCCCTATATGTGATGTAATATTATTTCTGGCTACTAAAAGAGACAGTCTAGTCACCTGATATTCTCCCTTTTCCATGGCTATTTTGATTCCCATAGACAACCTGATCCTTCTTCCTCCATTAACTTTCTGTAATTTCATCCCATGTCCTTTTGTCTGCATCTCTTAACGTTGCCGTTCACTTTCTCAGTCAGTATACCCTGCACTGTAACAGTCTGGAACAAGCAAAATCACCTCTTCTCACTCATCTAATGAGAGAGAAGACCTGATCTGGTATTGTGTTGTACTGCTTTGCATAATTGATTCCCTCTTCCAGCAGAGCCTCTAGCTAAGGTACACAGTTTGGGCTGGCTGGTTGGTTAAGAGGACACTTAGAAAAATGCTTCCAGACCTTCAAGTGATTCAACTCAGAAATGAGCTAGGATATGTATAAATCCCGTGAGTACAGCACTGATCTAGCTAAAGGTAGTTGTAACTAATGAGCAAGGAGATATTACATTTTATGTCAATAATACATATACTATTATGAAAGTTGTGGGAGATGGGAAAGGCAGATTTGTGATTTGTCTCTGGGTAAGAATAATACAGAAAAGACCAGAGGTTATACAAAGATATAGATCTCCTCTATGCTAGACTATCATAAGCAGGAAAGTGAGGCTCCCTCTTTTCACCAATTAACAAAATCATTCAGGCTTTTGGACAGTACTTATGCTAAAAAAATCAAGTTAAAAAGCAAGATGTGTATGAAAATACTGATGAAGCTATTCTTTCTAATTGTAATAGAAAAGAAATTCCAAGGGCAGCAATGTAATTAAAATGAAAAAAATCACAAAGGGATTAAGTTCATTCTAAGGAATATATTGCATGAGCATAACTGAATAAGAATAATGAATATCAACACAAAAAACTTCATCAAAGGAGGACAGACAAGGGACAACATGGAGACTGAACCAGTTACTCCTTTTCCTGCTGCTGCTTAAAAAAAACAAATCCCCACTCTGATCTGTAATCAGAAATGCAACAAAGTCAGGGAGTAAGTGTGGACCATGATAGAAAAAAGAAGTAAACCTACTTAGATACCAAACATTTAAAAATTGTCTTAAGGAATTTTTTCCCCCATAGCTCAAGGAGCTAGCCAAAGCAATTTTTAGACATTGTAAGCTATCTTGGGCAACATTGGGGGAAGTACACGCATAAAGAGCTCTGGAAAAGGACAAGTGTATTACATGCCTTTGAGAATAGCCAAATGGAGGACAAAACAGACCTACCAGTAAAATCTTTCAAATGGAGGTAGCTCTAGAACAAGTAATAAAGCAATCAATTTAATGAGCACCCAAAGAATAAAGTAATTAAAAAGGGAAAAAAAAAAGGCAAAGCAAATTTTCCAAAAGTAAATTATGTTAAACAAGACAAGCTTCCTCTCTTGGCAGGATAAACAGCTTACTTTTTGTAGGGAAGGAGTAAGTATGACAGCTCTTGACTTCTCTAAAGCCTTTGACTTATCTTCTCAGAAGTAAGTGAAAGCAAGCTAAAACCTGCTAAAAAGCTGCAGTTGAAAAGTGCTGATCAAAGGTCTCCCTGGAAAGAGATCTGAAGTAAGGTGTTTGTCTCAGGAGAACAGCAATTAAAACAGGCATCTGCAGAAAGGAGACCTGGACTCCAGAGGCCCAGAAAAAGTTCTGTATCCTTTTAGCATGTACAGCATAAAAAGAAACATCTCACGATGAAGCCTAAATTTCCTTGTCTCACCTGTGATCCCTGTGTGACATGAATGGCAGGACATGAAGAAAAGCCCCACAGCCACATTCCTTTCAGTCTAAGTTCTGGTGTATGCTTTGCAGTGATTACAAACTGAAATTGCAGCTTATAACCCTCACAACTCATTAAAAATGAAAATAAGCAGCAAATCATTCCCCAATTTGAATAGCTTGATGACTTCTGGTGATACAAGAGTTTGGATGCTGCCCTCTTCCACAAGGAGGCTGAAGCTGGTAAGGATAACTCTGATACAGACAGCGATACCTGGCTTGCCACTGCAAGCTCCTGCGTATGAATAACAGCTACCTGTCCGGAAAAGTAACACCTTTCAGTCTGAGCACTGCAGTTTGCTGCAGTGTGGAGACAAAGAAATGACTTATGGCTGGCACAGGTGTGTCCTGGGAAATGGGAAGACTACATGCCACAAGCACCACAATCGCTCTGTGATCAGATCCACAGGGAGCTGTCATTGACTGTCTTTCCAAAGGTAAAGTAATAACCCAAAATGGTGACACACATGGAACTTGAAACACCAAAGTGGGAAATGAAGAATGATGTTTTGGAAGGGAAATGAGGGAATGACTATCAGGAAATAAGGTAATATTTATCTCCAGACCACACACTGAGAGCAGTTAAGGCATGAGTGTCATCACGGTGTTAAGTGTCACCTCTCTAGCTAAATGGGAATAAGCCCACGTCCATCTCCAATAGCTACAAAATCACTTGAGACTTTTCACTGAAAAAGCCATTGTTCCAGAAAAGCACAATGATTTCTTTACCATTGTTATCTAAGGGGAAAACTCAGCAGTTAATTTCATTCTTCAGTGCAAGCTTCTCTGTAGGATGTACATTTCCCTCACCTTACGCTTGCAAGAAACATTGGTGAAAAACCTCATTATGAATGGAGGGTTTTATAGGCTTCAGAATATCTTTCTAAAATACCACTGAAAAGGTTTTCAACATGTGTCTCCAGGTGTTAGAAATTTATTTACAGGTAGTCTCATGCTGCTAAAACACTATTTCAGACTGGAAAATCCCTGCAGGTATTAACAAGCTTTCTTCCTCTTTTTTAACTAGCAATCATAATCAAAAAAAAAAAACAAAACAACAACTTCCAGAAAACAACCAAACAAAAGATCTCCAGACAAATTTAGACTGAACTCTGAGATTTCAGTGTCAGAAAAACAGAGGAATGATCAAAGTCTACCATGCACTTCTGAGATCTTATGTTTTCCTGAAGGAATAATTTGAAGATTTTATATAAACCAACCACACTATTATCCCAATGACTTGGTGTTTGCCACTTTAATGGAATTGCTGTGTTGAAAACAGTGAGAACACCTTTTCTTCATCTTTTTTCTGGCTGCCAGGACTCATTGTGCTGGCTCAGTGCAACACTAACAGTACCCATTTTTCTGAACTCCTGGTGTCACCAGCTAGGAAAAAACCCAGCCAAGCATTCATACTTAAAGCTGCTGTAAAATGCTTTCCCCTGCCTTCCCTCTCAGTAAAGCTGTATAGTTGACTCGTAAAGGTCTAAAACTCTAAAGTTTTGCATGACTGTGTTGAGAAAAGCAATCCATCTTTCATACTCCACCTTAGGGCTCTCAAAGCCAGCTGCCTGAGCTAGTAGTCTGAGTATCCAGCAAGGAAAAAGTGGGTGCATGAAGCTGGAAAGAGAATGAATTTGTTAAAGAAAAAACCTGCAGTTACAAAAAGCCTGGGGATCATTGGAGGTATGAGAAGAAATCATACTTCAGAACTATGAAAAAAAAAATCAATAAATAATGTGACTGAAGTAATCTGCAACAAAGCTTTGAAAACTACCTAAGCAATCTGATCAGCTTTCGTGGCCTCTGTTAGGGTTTTCTGTTCCCTTATCAGACCTATTTCAGAAACAATCCCTCCAGGACAAGTTTATCAACTGATCTTTAACAGTGGTTTAATTTCTTCTTTCAGCTGGTTCATCATTTTATAATTTTTCTCCACTCTCCATGAATGATTGCCAACATGACTCTTTATAGAAAAAAGATGGTTGTAATTTACAAAAGGAAGGGAGATCAACACGTCCATATGATATAGCTTGTGACTCTTGAAGCAACATTTTAAAAATGGATTTAAATTATCTGGTTTTAGTTTGATTATGAGCCCACAATCCAATTTTTCTGTATGCTACAGTGGCCATACAAAATTCACACCATGGCCTTGTGAATTGACACTTGTGAATTTTGAAACAGGGGATTATTATAGATGGAAATCACAAAACCTGAACCAGAAAATTCATGCTCAGGCAATTTCCACCCCCAGCAGAGTGAAGGAGAGACAAGACTGAAAAAGACTGGAATAGGAAGGTCTTAAAGCTTTTTAATTGTGTTACTTTTGAGCAGTACTTCTGTAAATGACCCAGTTTGTTAAAGTCTGCAGTTATGGGAGAAAGCTTGCCTGACACAACCTCCTGCATGTATAATATAACGAAAGTCATTACAGTCCTGAAGCCAGCCCCATTTTGTTTGTCCCAGTGGCTCAGCTCAGGGCTAGCCCTTGCACTAGAAAGCATTTGACAACTTTTCTCCCACTGGCAGGTGGAGATAATTTTGAACTTTCCTGATTTCAGTACTTTCCTTCACCTCTCACCCTTTCCTGGTGAGCAATGATAATTTTAGATGCCTCTGTATGATGGAGAATAAGCAGACATATCAGGTTGCTTAAAAAAACCCCAAAAACCATAAAACAGAGGCATTCACAGTAGTTAAAAACAAGATTATAAAATCCAAATGTCAAGGAAAATTAATTCTTTTGTAGCGTGTCTCGGCAGACACAAACTTTATTCTGCTTTGCATCTTAAAACACAAATTTCCTTTAAAGTCTGCAGCATTTCCTCTAATGACGTACAAGAAGCTCAGTGCACATTCTGGGACCTTTCTAGTATGCCTGGGATAAGCTTAAACATATACAGCTGCTCTTTATTAGCTTACTTCAGGGGATCTTTCGCAGCTGGGTTAAAATAGATTTACATATGTTTGGCTGAATATGCATAATTTCTGGGCTCCAGAGAAGTTGTTGTAGCTTGCAAAGTGAATCTCTCATCTTCACAGCTCCCTTTTCACTGCAAGGAGCTCCTCTGATGGCACAGAACAAGTGTTGGGTGTTTCTTTTTTTTTTCAGTTTTTTTTTTTTTCCTGATGCGGGCATTATGTATTCTGAGCAGCGCAGTGCCTTTCTGGAAGAAGTTTTATGAATAGTGTCAAGGAAAAAGAAGCTGTCACTGAGAAATTCTGTGGCTTTTCCTCTCCTTTTATCCAGCCTGTTTTGAACTATGGCCTTTCTGCACAACAGGGAAAAGTGAAGTTTGCAGAATGTCAACATAAGCAGCTCTGCTTAGCAGGCTGAAGCTCAAAGCAGCCTTATGGTAGAATTTGGGTTAAATTTCAAACACTGCACATAATCTAAAAGTAAAAACTGTTTCCTCATCAACTCTGATCTTGCTTAAAAACACAAAAATGCAAATGCTAATTTTGAGCTAATAGGGCAATCGAATGCATCACAGCTGAACTAACAGAGGAGTCATCTATTAAACATTCAAAGACAAATAGTAAGACAGTACCCCATATCTCCTGCTCTCCAAGGCTCTTGGAAATTATAACTAAATTGTTGAACAACTATGTGACCAAGCCAACAGTGTTTATTCATGCACACAGACTGTATTTCTTAGAAACAGTCCTTTTCCCCACAGCTGGGCTGGGCTGGTGAATGCTTGGAACATGGCTGGATCCCTTGTTAGCTCTGCCTTTACACAGAGGAACGATGAAACCTCTTCTGTGATTAAAATGCCATCACTGTATATTGCATGACGGGAAACAAACACTGTAGATTAGCTCTTTATTTCTGCTACACTCACGAGCACAGCAGGTGCAGTCACAAGGCCTGGACTTAAGAATTAGAACATGCCCCTACCAGGGATACTGAGGAAGACTGCTTCTTCCAGAAAGATTTGCAGAGCTGCTAAAAAAATAATTATGCATGTCTGATATTAGGTTTACCATTTCCCTTTGTATTGCAGCACCATTGCCTCACCTGCCTTTGAATACTTTAAATGAGATTGTGATGAGTTTGAAACACAGGTTGTAACAGTCAGCAAGACTAATTTTACTGCTAGTTCTTTGATATCTCACAACTCTTCTAGTACAACTAAAAGAACCTTTCTTTCCTCTGTTACATTAATTCACATCCATAGTATGTCCAGTAAAGCAAACGTAGTTACTCCAGCCATGTCCTGAGGTAAAAGACAGCATTTCCCTTATGGACTTGGTGCCCAGATGTTGCTATGGTCTCACTTAATTTTCTGTCTCCAGTGGTACCTTCTTTCATCAATTTTTCTGTCTTATTTATAGTTTTCTGCTTTTTTTAAACCAAATTCTTTTTTTTTAGTACCTCCCTACCTTGCAGACGCTGGTATAATATATGCACATTTATACTTTATTGCCATAACTTTGTTGAATGTTTCCTGTGTACATTTTCTAACATGCTCAGTAATTACTATGGCCAGTCTCTTCCCTGGATGAGGTGAACCTGTAGCTTCATCTCAGAGGACAAACATTAGCAAGTAGGTTCCTGTCCCAGCTCCAGTAAAGCTGCACTGAGTCCAGCAGTAACACACCCAGGGCAGTGTGGGCAAACCAGTGTCCTCTCCAACATACAACCAAATCCTATGCAGACACCCTCTCAATTGTCCAGCAGCAGGCCAGGCAGACATACCTGTCTGCTTTACCAAACATCTTACAAACAGCAGTGTTACTGCTGCAAATAACACCTCCCCCAGGCTTGCAATCAGTTCTGCTACTGGGTCAAATTTTGCTTTTCTGAATTTACTGCAGTCATTTGTCCAGTTCCCGCTCATGCTCTTTAACCCAGTACTTTCCAGTGCTGCAGGAAAGCAGGGAGCTTACGCAGCTAGTTAGTCAACATGAAGGTAACTCCTGCAACAAGGAACATGACTGGGTTTTTCACATTTGTAGATTATCTCTCAAGACATATACTGATCTACAGATATACAAACTCCCATGTAAGAGGTTAAAGCCTAATTTATTTTCCTAGCATGGGAACCCTATGAATTTTTATCATGATCTCTTTTCACTTGGGGACATATAACACGGTATAGGTGAGATCAAACTTTTCAGGGAAGCACTGCTGATGGTATCGAGTTGTCTTGCCATGAGCAAGTAGAGATAAACTGTATTGTTTTTCCAGGTCTTGATACTGATTTGATATTAGTTCAATGAGTGTGAACTGCACACTGAGATATAAAAAAAACCCTGTGTACACAAAATTAATTGGTCTTACTGGATGACTGCCTCAGGACATTGCCTGTTGCTGGTCATATTTAGACAAAAAACATATAAAGTCCTGCAAAACTGTAAGAATTCTTTAAGACACTGAATAGAGACTCCTGTTTTGTAGAGATAAAGCTGCATGGTGTCTGCGAGAAAAGAGCAGTGCTCTTTATGTTCCTTGTTAGGAGCCATGATTGCACAAACCTCTGCAGAGGCTGTGGTGAGTGCAGGAGGTTCAGTGTGCACAGCAGGCAGAAGAAAGGACAGAGGGAACTCCTGCACTGTGCCCTCCTTTGAGAAGCTCTGACTGGGACTCATTCAGCAATGAATGCACATGGAGAATTGCTGAGCTCCTTGATGGGAGCCATGAGCTGGTAGCAGAAATAAATTTCTCCAGTGCTGGCCATGGGTTCAAAGTCATATTGATGGCCTTTCCTGCACCACTTGGTAAGACCACTTCTGTGAGGATCCTCAAAAACCAGCGGTACTCAGTGTCCACCCAGCACCATGGCTTCTGTTGCACTCACCCTGCTTACTTGCAAACAGAAACTTGGTATTTATTTAAGAATAAGAATTTACTGATTTAAAGAATAAGAAAACATCAAAAACATATGTGCTTCTCAAAAGACTTTTGGAATTATTTTAGTGAAGGCTTTGGTCAGGTGTTTCTGCACATGCTTAAATTCTCTGTATGTGTGGTACTGTTTGTGTTCAGCAACTGCAGATCTTTCAGGCTTTCCAAAAATACCTCTCTGTTTCTCTCTACAAGGACATGATAGCGGATAGCAGTAGCTTTGTAGGGCTTCAAAAATGTGCTTGCTTTCCCCCAACTGTCTTTTCTTTTTATATAACAGCTGCTCTTTTATTTTCTATCACAATTGTGGGTAAGATGGGATGGAACATGAACAAGATGGCATATTATTGACAGCATGCAGCTGGTGTTATTTTCCAATTAAAAAAATCCTTGATGGGCATATGAAAGAACTGTCTAGTTGATGCCCAGTTGTGACAATGCTATCAGGCTGCCCCCTCAGCTGAGATTTTATTTCACAGAGATAAGCAATCTTTGGTTGCTAATAGAAGAACAACAGTTTAATATCCTGGCCAACACAAAATTGGTGATGAATATGCTGTTAGCCATTTCCAAATGTTTGTGGTATTGTATAGCTGTGCCAGAAGTTCTTCTTAATGCTTCCTGAGCAACTACTCTATAAACTGCTCTAAGCCCTTCTAATGCCAATGGAGCTGTTAAATCCACTTGAGCAGGCACCTTGACTTATCCTGCTCTGCTGGGGCAGGGAGAGTTATCAGAGTATCAGCTGGTAGTTTAAAAACACCAATGCTCAGTGTACACAGAGCTGTTTGTGCATTTAGTTGCCTAACTGTGACAAGTCTCTTCTGAGGACATGAGGGACTGAGATTTAAAAAAAACAAAACTTACAGCTTTGCCAGCAAACCTCCTTTTCTTTTCCATCACAGGGGTGTTAGGATGTGCATTTTTAATACACTATCTGCTTCAAAACTTCTCAATAAAGAGCCCTTAAGACACATTTTTGTAACATAAGAATAACGACATGTCTTTTCCCTATCCTCTCTCTCAGTCATCAGCAGAATCTTGGAGCACATGATTAAAGTCCAGCAAAAATTGCAATGATAACCAGATAGCAGAGGATACAGTGCCTCACTAAATGGCTATCAAAGAATTCAAAGGAACGCCTCCCTAAACACCTGACTAAATTAAAGAAATTCAGAGGAACAACTGCTTCCCAAACACAATGAAATTTGTTATCTCTATTTAATGTTCAATAAAACTGAGATTGCAAAACCTCAATTATGCCCTCTCCAGGTTTTTAATTTTTTAATTAACTACATGCTGCTGATCAGTAAGCACCAGCCCATGCTGACACAAGGAATTAAGTGTGCCTATTTTACAGTCAAAGAAAACTAAGAAAAATGTAAAAGTTATTTGGGATCCTTCCTATTTAATTAACGAGATATTGATAACTGTTAACTAAAAGTTAATGAATATGAGAAAAATGTAGGTGATGTTTTTTACAGGGCAGGTAATTAGACAGTTGACAGTTTACAGACCATATTAACAGTGCTCTGAACCAGAACTGTCAATGTTTAGGTCATTGCAAAATTACCACATCACATCTGAACTATTAATTAATACAGTAATTGAAACTCGGCACATCCGAGTCTCTATCCGAGTTTCTCATCTCTATATGAGAAAAATGAATTATTCAAATATCTTCAACAGCATATTAACATTTTAATTGTACACTGGCATTAAGAAAACTAAAAGGTGCTTTAAATATCTTTCAGCTATTAGATTTTCTGCTATTAAATCCCTTTGAATGTTAAACCAGTGTCAGAAATCTCTTGTTTAAAGTGCTAGACTCTCCTCAATTCAGCATCTTTATTTAGCACGACATTTCCTTATAATCAATATAAACATCACAAGAAAAAAACCGTGGGTAACCTGTCCACCAGCTATGCCTTGCTATTTCTAGATAGAATAGTGTCTCTGTGGAGCAAGCACACCCTAGAGCGAATTCCCAGCTCTTGATAAATATGTCAGTGCTACAAAGGTCAAACAAGAGCACGAGGCAGTCTGTGCTCCTCCACTGAGCCGTCCTCCCCGGGTGACAGCGGATGAATGCAGCTGGGGATCTGCTCCACCACACAATAGCTCTAGTGCCCTGAACTCTGAGCAGCTGCCTTGACAAATTAGATGTGGCCTCTGTTATTGAAAAAGCACATCAGGGTCCTGGGGCAATGACAGGTTTTTCCCTCTTTTAGTAAGACAAACCTCTACAGCTCATTGCAGCCTGGAAATGGATAGCCTGACTTGAAATCTATGCAGGTGGACAATTACGGGTCAAGGATACCTGCTGTTTCCAGAAGCCACATTTAATAACACCAGTTTTAAACTTCATCATTCTTTTATTTGTAGGATCTAATGTGGGAGCACAGAAGCTGTTTTCAAAACCAGATCAATACAACCTCTTCTGTTACCAATGATGTAATTTTTTTTCTCTAATAAACAGCAAATGGCTCTTGGTTCTAGTCTTGCCACTCAATGTTTCCACTTCTGCTAGTTAAATCTCAAATTTGTACTGTTAGTGAAATGCAGAAATGTTTTGAATTCTGAAAATGTTAAGTGCTAAAGTATAGGCATTTCTTTAAGTGTGGCATAGGCAGTTGGTGTGTGCTGGAATACACCCCACCATTATTTTGATTTCCTCATCCTTGCCTGTCTTTTGCAGTTAAATCTGTTCCTTTTCTTACACTTTCAGATAGCCACTATAGAAAATCTGTGACTAAATGAGCTGGTGCTTTCTTTACATAAAGTCTGAAATGCAGGCTTAGTCACACAGAAGGCACAGTAAATCACTGCCCAATACTCTATTATAACCCTGTGTTTGACTAAAATTGGCTTAAAGATGTGGCGCTGCTCAGGGATTTAACTCCTGACATCTTTTCTGAATGCTATGTCTCTGCTCTGTCTCTTCACTCTTGTTCTCAGAGAAACTTACTAAAATATCATTAAAAAAAGTCTGAAGAAAGTCTGTCAGAAAAATCCTTCCAGCATTCTTTTTTCATGAATTTTATATACAATTTCCATTTTATTAATTAGCATCTACTTTACTACTGTCAGTGATTGAACTTGAGGATGTAATCCGAGATGATTAGCTGTCTCTAGCCGTGGGAGAAGACAGCTCATACATGCAAGACAGAACAGAAGAAGGATCAGTGTCATTTCTCTGGACAAGTCTGTTGTGTTCCCTTAATCCTGACTGCAGAGCCCTCCTGGTGCATGTCACAGGACACCAGCCATTCCAGTGTGGTGAGATCATAAATCTTCTGGCATGTTTGTGAGTTATTAGCCTTGCCTAGTGACTCAGGTATCTGGCCACTAAAAACCGTACTGGGAAATTTGGTCCTATGCAAATGCTAACAATGGCTTTCAGGTGTTTATCTGATATGGTGCTGGAACAGTGCTCCACAGTAGGTATGCTGGGATTAGTTTATGGGACATCCAGTTCCTGGAGATGGTGCTCATTAGAGACATTTTAGGCAAATATAGGGTTGGTTGTTTGTTCTAAAAAAAATATTTTTTTAAAAATTTCAACCAAGCAACCAATATATAAATAAGGCCTCCCTCTGGAAACAGGGATGTTTACAGTAAGCTGATGCTAATTTACTTAAGAACATTTCAGAACAAAATCTACAGTGCTTTGTTTAGTACATTCAACCAACCTCTGTTTTCATCCTAATGTGAAGTCAGTACATTTTAATCTAGATGTAGCTATATATAAGTTTAAATGAACTAAATCCTATGTCACGCTGTCTAGGTAAAATCACTTTGTGAACCACTACAACTCTGAGTAGCCATACTTCTCACCCCAAATCTCAGCCACATGCTACAGAATCACAGACAGAATCAGAGCAAATTTTCTACTCCCTTTCTCACAACTTACTAGACTCTGGGCAGAAAATGTAAAAGTATAAAGAAGGATAATGTAATAGTAAAGAAAGGATGTGGTCTGATTCAATTTTCATTGTTTCCTCAGCACTTGAAATGTGCTGATCTGCAAAGTGCTTGTAACTGTTTTATATTTGTGCACACAATGGTTTGAGATACAGGAAAGAGTAGCAGTGTTTGCATAGTTTCCCCCAGATGCACATGGTTTGGGTGAATACATCTCTTCCCAGTCCCATCCAGGCAGAACTGCCTATGATGCAACTCCTTCCCCTGGACTCACACTTGTTTTAGGATCAGTCAGTTCCTTCTGACAGGGTCAGGATGATGGCACTGATGAAATACTGAGTATTTGCTCCACCTCCACACATTGAAAGTCCAAGCCCTTCCCCTCAGACCTGCAAACACTGATTCAAAACCTAAGTTTTGACAATTTTTGTGCCACTTCAAGTCCTCATTTCCTCATCTGATTTATTACATAATGCCAACAACATAATAATATTCCTCTGTTTTCTCTGATATAGAAACTGCTTTGAATCTTTTAGATCCTTGTACATATTAGTGTATAACTATTTTTGTGTAAAAACACACTCTGCAAATGTAATTCTTGGTGCAAAACTCAACTCTCCTGTGATGAATATTAATTGTTTAATTTATGCAAAAAAAAAAAGTCTGAAGCTTTGTTTTGCCGCAGATTTTTTTCCCCACTCATTTCATGTCTACTTGTAAAGTATCTTGTTATATCAACACTTTACATTCTTTATCATAACTGTACCTGAAGTTTCTTATAATTTTGTCTCACTGCAGCGGAATCTGCCTGAACATTTGCAGACTCTCCAGAGACAAGCATTGTCAGCACTTGGCAAATCTTTCAAGTAGTGATAATCACAGTAAAATTTAGTAACACTGCCACTTGTGTACAATATGAAATATCTTCTGGAGGCAGGTTTTTAAAGGAGTGGCTCTTGGGCTCCCCAAGGGCACAGCCCTCTCCAAATAAAGGAGTTGACTATTAATGATGTACCAGAGGAAAAGCTGCAGTTATTGATAATAATAATATAGATTATACAATCTGTAAAATAATAGGTGCCACCAGATTCTATATCTAAAGGAGCCCTCTTGATATCCAAATAAACCAGCAACTCTTAACTCTGTAAACTGTGTTCATCACATCTCACATCTAATCAGCTTTTTACCTTAGTTACATGGATATCAACAAAGGGCTTGCTAAGGAAAGGTGATACCACTTACAATCTTTAGCTAAGGAGTGCTGAGCCAAGTAAGAATAGAAACATTGAAGACTGTTAACCACTAGACTTTTGCTGTTCAGTGTCCGGCTCAGTCATTTCCACCTGACTGCTGTGAAGAAGAAGCTTTTTGTAGCAGAGCCACAAAATCATAACCCGAATTTTCAGCCAATTTATCAAAACAGTGATTACCAGGCACAGATTTCAGGCAGATAGGGAATGTGTGAGAAAACAGAGCTGTTGGCTACATGTGCACTAAGGAAGCCAGTACTAGAAAAGCATGAGTTCAGCATTTCTGAATGGAGGCAGGAAGGACAGGAGGCAGCAGAGAAGGGCAGCAGGGCAGTGAGGGACAGGACCAGCTACTCTTGAAGAAAATCAGTTTGCTTTCTTCACGGAGGCCCTGTGGAAGAGCTGTACATCTCTATCCCCCCTCGTTAGTAGGGCCACTACAGGGGCACGCAGCACTACTGGGGTGTGGAGGGTAAAGCCTTGGAGTGCTCCCCAGGAGGAGCTGCATGACTCCCACTGCGGAGGAGGAACACCAGGTACAATGGCAGCAGGGGGAAGGTTAGGCAGCAAGGTTAGGGAAACTGTTTCAACAAAGGTGAGAAACACAATTCAAATTAACACTAAAACAAAGCAAGAAAGAAAACAAAACATAAATATACTCTAGAACATGTGCTGCTCTTTAGGGTTTTTTTTCAGTTTTGTTTAATTTAGTTTTCTGGGGAGATGGGAGGAGAATAGAAAAGAGGGTTGCAATTTAATTTGTCCAGTCACAGGAGCTTTTTTTTTTGCTTTTTTTTCAGGTTTTTTTTTTTTTTTGGTGGGTTTTTTTTTTTGGGTTGGTTTTTTTTTTTTCCTGCAATATAAAGGGCATATTCCTTAATGGCCAAAATAAAAATGCCAATGCGATGGCAATGCACAATTCCCACTCTATGGGTTGGACTACACATTTTCATCTTGGCAAGAAATGTGATGTAGTTCAGAAACAACAGTTCCAGAGTATATTTAGCTACTAAAGCTGTGGCACACAAATGTCACATTCCCATGAGTCAACCCTTTTAAAGAACCCCGTCTTCACACCCCCACAGATATTCCCCAAGATGCCTGCACTGAATTAGGAGTGAAGCATATGGATGGATGTGACATCATCAAAGCAACCGTGTTACAGTAAAGAAAACAGCAAGTGGATTCTTATACAATTAGTACAATCAGTAAGGAGCCATTTGTGAGCACAGAAAAAGGAAAGAAAACACTGCTCAAAGGAATAGACACAACCAATGAAGAAAAACACAAATCACCTTGCAAAACAAGGAAAAATTATTTAAAAAAAAATTTTCTTTGTAAATGTGTGAAAGCAAAAGAAATCACAGCAAAAGTGGTAACAAAATCTTGATAAAAGGATTGTAAGTGTAACATTTACTGATTTATTTTTGCGTGAGAACTCTTTCCTTTGCCCTTTTGAAACAACAGCTCAATGGAATTTTGGAGCCAAATGGCTGTGGCTGGGCAAGGCAAAGAATAACAGCACACAGGTGGATGGTCATGGTGGAAAACCATGCAGGCACTGCTGCCGCCATTGTTCCGAGGGGTGTAGACTGCTTCCAGCCTTGCCAAAATCATGGTGAGGCATCAAAGAATGCATCATATTTAAATGACCCTGTCAAGTACTTATAAGGCTCTTTGGTAACCACCACTCCCTGGGGAGGGAAATATTGAATGTAAGCCACTTCATCAGTCAGTGAATTGAAGCGAAAATTATTAGAATTCATCAGTTATACATTTAGTAATATTTTCACTGCATGCTCTTCTGAAAGCTGCTAGTGGCATACAAGATGCTTTTAAGAGCTAGTTTTCCATCTATTAAGCATTGCCTTTCAGAAGACTTGTGAAGCAGGGACCCACACACAACAAACAGTGCTATTAAAATGCTGCCTTGTCTGGCAGCAGCAGAGGAGTTGTATTCATGACTCCATCCCTCTATCCTTTCCCTTCCTTCCTTCCTTCCTTCCTTCCTTCCTTCCTTCCTTCCTTCCTTCCTTCCTTCCTTCCTTCCTTCCTTCCTTCCTTCCTTCCTTCCTTCCTTCCTTCCTTCCTTCCTTCCTTCCTTCCTTCCTTCCTTCCTTCCTTCCTTCCTTCCTTCCTTCCTTCCTTCCTTCCTTCCTTCCTTCCTTCCTTCCTTCCTTCCTTCCCTCCTTCCCTCCTTCCCTCCTTCCCTCCTTCCTTCCCTCCTTCCTTCCCTCCTTCCTTCCCTCCCTTCCATCCCCCCTTTCAGGGTGGACAAGAGAATGATACTGCTTATTTTCAGAAGTGCAAACTGGATTTTCTAAGAAATGTCCTCTTGCCCGAGGTATTTTGTGTAACAGATGTTACCAACAGATTGGACAAAGAAAGAAAAGATCCTCATTTTTTGGCTGTCAGCATTATTATCATTGATATGGCTGGGAGGAAAGTGGAATGCTAGGTAAATCACAAGCCATCTTAAGGAAGGCATGAAGGTTTATCTGCCTTCCCTCCACTATGTAAGTGATAACCCTTCTTCTTAATTGCATTTCTACATTGAAGAGCAAGGGACAAGGAATTAGAAAAAGAAGATATCTCAAACTGAGCTTAAACTGGAATTAGAATGAGAGGTTTCATCTTCAGTACTGTCACTCCCTTGCATCTGAAGTTAAGGTTTTGAGTTTGAGTATTGCAGCCACCTGAAATTATTCCTCTGCCAAGGCTCAGCAGCCCCCCAGTCTGCAGGGTGCAAAGAGGCTCTGTGCTTAACACACAGGGAACACTGATCAGGTTCTAGAAATTCACTTTTCTGGTATAGATTTTGCAGTTATTCTCCCAGAATGTCCCAGAATCTACAGGATGAAGCTCTTTAAAGATATTGTTCAAACAGGGGTAGTTTTTCCTTTTTTTTTCTGTAGGAAGAGCTAATTAGCCGGGAGGTGGGGGACAAGTTTACATCCTCTGCCTGTGGGAGTTTAAGTCTTCATTGTCAACTTCCTGCCAATAAGCCTAAAAGCCAAGGCTGCTAGATTAATATTTTCCATGTTATCTCCTGCTTAATTTGACCAGCCTTCTCAACTGGAAAAGTGCTTCAGGCCTTGTCTCTGCTGGGCCAGCCAGGTGGTGCCCATTGCCTCTATGGTAAGGGATTGTGAAGGCCCTTAGAGGTCAGTGCTGGGGAGCTCAGTGGGAAGCCCTGGATGTCCCTGAACCATGGGAGGCATGGTGTATCTGGGCTGTAAGGAATGACAGGCACTGAGGTCAGTCAGGGCCCAGACCACCAGCAGCCGTTCATGTAATTCTGCTGAAGACTGTTCTGTGATGTTAATGTGCTCATCACTCCTCACTGAAAGCCTCCACAAGAAATGCAAAGAATTCAAGATTCAGTGGGTCAGATGGAGGGGGAAGAATAGGGGAAACTAGTAACCTACTAGTTTGGGCAGACAATGCAGAGCATCAGGTCTGGCATGCAGTAGCTTCTCTAGAAACAGCTGATGCTTTTGTCTAATGAGTTTTTAATATAAAATGCATGAACAATGGAGACTGGAATCCACATTTCAATTAATATTTTAAGTGTTTTATATCAAGTATTCATAGCAGAAAGAACTGAACTTGTGTGTTCCTGCCCCTCGTGAGCGCCCCTAACCACTCAGCAAGTGAGTTTTGCTCATACTCATCTTCCTTCTGATACACTGAGTATTTAATTAGTCCACACAGAGAAAAACATCTTCAACAGAGATTGAAAGAAGAGATCTAAGAACACCCCAGAGAAGAATAACAAGAATTAAGATCTCTCTAGGCAGTGGAGCTATTTGAACCTAACTCCCCTATTTAAAAGGAACCATATTAAAGTCTGAGATACAGATTAAAAGGAACTGAAAGAAGGATGAGGGTCAAGATGCAATGAGGGGCACCACCACCTCTACATAGGAGAAAAGGTTCTTCTCTATGTTCAAGCAGCAAATTTTGGCAATTCTTTGCCTAATTCTCTGTATGTATGGCAGAGGAGGAATGGAGGACAAAGGACCAGAATTCTACTAGATCCCTGCACTTCAGCAGTGGTCTGAACACTGGGAAATGACACCCAAATCCCAACATTTTAATATGTGAAAAACAAAACACAGAACCTCTCAATGAGTAGATATTTATGCACCATTTAATGTACACTAATGAGCACACTAAAAGGAATTTTTTGCTTAGGTCTCACTGAAGACAGTGGGACTGAGGACCAGTGACTAGGACTACTCCCAGTTTGCTCAATGGTTAAATAGAGCAGGCTTTCCTTGTCTGCACTGGAACACTGGACCTGATCAGTGATGTCACAAGTGGCAGCAGCCTGGGCTGCAGAGATCATGCACTGGTGGAGTTCACAGTCCTCAGGCATATGGGTCAGGCAAAGAGTAAAGCCAGGACCCAGCATCTTAGAAGAGCAAACTTCAGCTCTTCAAGAAGGTCAGTAGGACGCCCTGGGAAACTGCCCTCAAGAACAAGGGAGCAGAACATAGCTGACAGATCTTTAAGGATATCTCCCTTGGGAGATCTCCTGAAGATTTCTGAATCTCTGAAGATTTCACTGAAACCCAGGTGAAAGAAATTGGATGAGAAAGACAAGAGACTGAATGGCTGTATTGGGACCTGCTAGCTGAACTAAAGGGCAAAAATGAAATGCACATGTGGTGGAAGAAAGGACAGGTATCATGGAAAGAGTATAGGAACACAGTCTGGTTGTGTATGGATAGAGCCAGGAAGGTCAAGGTGTAGCTGGAGCTGAACTAGGCAAGGGATGCCAAGAATAACAAGAAGGACTTCTACAGGTATGTCAGCCAGAAAAGGAAGGTTGAAGAAGATGTACTCCACCTGGCAAGCAGGGCTGGCATGAGGAGAGGGCTGAGGCACTCAACAACAATTTTCCCTCAGTCTTCTCCTGCAACCTCTGTTCCCGTGCCTCTTGAGTGTTTGGTCCACAAGACAGGGCCTGGGGGAGCAAAGTGAGTCCCTCCCACTGTAAGAGAAAATCAGGCTTGGGACCACTTGAAGAACCTGAACATACCAAAGTCTATAGAACATTGTGATATCTATCCCAGAGTCCCAGGAATTGGCTGATTTAATTACCAAGCCACTGTCTATGATATTAAAAAAGTGTGGCAGTCAGGTGACTGGAAAAGGAAAATTTTGTACCCATCTTAAAAAAGGGTAGAAAGAAGGGCCCTGGGAACTATCAACTTGTCGGTCCGTTTATCTCTGTGCCTGGATCACAGAACATACCTTCCTAGAAACTCTGTTAAGGCACATGGAGGGCAGGGAGGTGCTCAAGACAGCCAGCATGGCTTCACCAAGGGCAAATATTGCCTGACCAACTTGGTGAAGAGAGTCCATCAATGGACAAGGAAAGAGCTACATATGTCACTTATCTGGACTTTTGTAAGGCCTTTGACATGGTCCCCCACAACATCCTTCTCTCTAAATTGGAGAGAGATGGACTCGATGGGTGGACAATTTAATGGATAAGGAATTCACTGGCCAGCCTTATTCAGAGAATAGTGGTCAATGGTTTGAGGTCTGAATGGAGATCAGTGACAAGTGGTGTCCTTCAGGGGTCAATTTTGGGACCAACAACTTCATCAATGACATAGTAAGTGACATCAATGACAGAGTGATCCTTCAGGAAATTTGCAGATGACATTAAGCTGTGTGGTGTGACTGATGCACCTGAAGGACAGGATGCTATCCAGAGGGACTCAGACAAGATTGAGAAGTAGACCCATGGGAACCCTGAGGTTTAACAAGGCCAAGTGCAAAGCACCTGAGCAGGGCAACTCACAGCCCAGAAAGCCAAATGTATATGGGGCTGCATCCAGAGCAGTGTGGCCAGCAGGGTGAGGAAGAGAGCTGGGGTTGCTCAGGCTGAGGAAGAGAAGGTTCTGGGAAGATGTTATAGCAGCCTTCCAGAGGGGAATATGTAAGAGCTGAAGAGGGACTTTTTACAAGGGCATGCAGTGATAGGACAAGGCAAATGGCTTCAAACTGAAAGAAGGCAGGTTTAAATTAGATATGAGGAAGAAATTCTATACTCTGAGTAATTCTTTACTCTGGGTGGTAAAGCATTGCAACAGGTTGCCCAGAGAAGTTGTTGATGGCCCATTCCTGAAACTGTTTAAGGCCAGGTTGAATGGGGTTCAGAACAGCTTGGTCAAGTGGAAAGTCTGTCTGGTCATGGCAGGGGGGGGTTAGAATAAGATGATTTTTATGGTCCCATCCAAATCAAAGCACTTCATGATTCTATGATTCTATGGCTATTGAGAGATGGAAATAAAGTGAAATTAGCTGAGAGCTGTCGTGCTGCCTTGGGAATTCCGAGAAAGGCAATATAAAAATGCATCCTTAAGAACAATAGGAAGCCATTGGTCTTGCTTTGTCAGACAACAGGAGAGATCAAATTTAGAGAGCTAAATCCTCTGCTTCCCCCCTTCCCATACACATGCACAAAACTCTCGATAAAGGCATACACTTCTGTTTGTTTTGTGTGGTTTCCTCAGGCAGTGAATTATCTAGGACTGACTCTAAGATTGGCTGTTTAGTTTCAGACTTTACGATAAGCTTTTAATTATAGCATGGGAGTTTCATTACATGTTACTCTGAGCCAGCTGGAAGCAGTTACACTTTAGTCCTCCTCCCCCTCCCTCCTCACCACAGGATGTCATTTCCAAGGCCTTACCCTTCTTGTCTTGATGATTATGGGATGAAACTGCCACATATGGATCAGTATTTTCAGATGAACCAAGCGGATCCTTCCAATCCAGCATGCGTCCCCTAGCATCATAACCCTGTCGAGCGCGAGAGTCAGAAGTGGTGGTGCTTGGGACTAGGGAACTGGAGTGTCCTGTTCACATTATAAATACAGGTAGGGAAGACAAGTCTCATTAGTCACTTACCACGCTACCTCCCCATGCTCAGGGATGTACAGACTGCTTTGCTTCCGTGACAGGTGAACATCTTGTCTTAGGCTGGGTAATACTTCAAAAGTCCTTCAAAATGTGACTCCGAAGGAAGAGGGGATTTGAACCTCCCAGATCAGGGTGCTAAAAGGTGCTGCCACTGAGCTGGCAGTTCTGTGCTTCTCGACAGAGTTAAATGCATATGAAAGAGGGTAAGCACACTTCATCTGAGCCAAGCATCCTTTGGCTGGATTCAGCACACATGCCTGACTGAAACTGAAGCGTCAGCCCATGCTGTCTGATAGTGGCTCAGTCAAAAAGCAAATAAAAAAATCAGTGTAGAGCAGAACAAAGTCCAAAATGGCTGGAACTGATTGGGAATGCCAGAAGAACTACAAAAGGGTGACATCATGAGGCACTCTACCTCATGTCCCCAAGGAGTGAGGGCCTGCCTAACACCAGTGTGCTCTCGCTAGGGCCCTCCTCTCCAGACGGCAAATGTCCCGGGCCAGCTGCTCACACCTGCTTGCACCAGCACTGTTGGTCCTGTCTGAGCTGGTGGCCCAAAACGGCTCTGAAATAAGCACAAGACTGAGCACTATTTCTGCTCAGAGCGACAGTGCAGACAGTGCCTCGCCACGGGATCTGCCCAAGAACCCCTGACTCCAGCAGCAGCTGAGGCTGAGGTCTCACATGCCTTTTTTCCATTACAAATGCTCTAGACATAGTTACTGCTGCCCTGAACAAGACTGAGCTGCTTCTTGCATATCATACACACCCCAACAAAGAGCACACTCACAGAACTTGCCCCATTGGAAACACAGCACAATTTGAAGTGTGCTTTGGAAGGGACAATAGCATGTTTGCAAACTCATACACTCTTTGCAGCTGGACCTGAAAAGCACATCAGCACCTAAATGCTTGAGGTGCTTGGAGTCTACGGTCTCTGGAAGACAGCTCCCACATGGACTTTCCAGGGGCTCAGCTGCTTTGGGGAGAGGGCACCAAAAGCCATCCACACCACAACATTTTGACCTCAAAACCATTCTGAAATTTTTCTTTTGGTACATGTGAAAAAGTGAGTTATTTTCATCAGGATTCAAGGAGTTCTGGGCCTCCTTAATTTGTAGAGTAACTATATCCCCTTACCTACTTTTCTTAAGGAGCCCATTAAAAAAATGGGATTTTTGACACATGCTCAAACTAACAGAATTGGATTATTCACAGACAGGATGGCATATAACATTTTTTGTCAGATAACTCTAGACAGACTGACAGCAGCCCTCCTTTCTCCTGTCTCCTTTTGAACAGCCCAGCAAATTAATTTTCCTTCCTCAGATGAATCTCACTTGGAGAGGAGTCCAATCACCAGGCTACAGGCTGCCCTAGCAGGGACCCTCTCTCTGCTCCTTTCCTTGATCTTGCTTCACTGCTCAGAAAAATAATTTGAGACTCACTGGGGCAGAGACAGATCAACACAAGGAGTTGAAATTTAAGCCTCACACAGAAGGCACAGAGCTGGGCAGCTAGAGCCCTGTGCTTCTGTAGTTTATTTTAAACAGCTCCTGGATAACCACAAAGCTTTTGAAAACTGCATCTCAAAAATGCTGTTTTAAATGGTTTCTAAAGCCATACAGCCTCAGCTCTCAGAAGTCTAGAGAGAGATGATGAACGTAGATCCTCAATTCTACTCCAACTATCAAAAATCTAAATGTTGGCCACCAATGTCCCCAAGCTTTTAGATGCACCCACATGATTCTTTTTATCCAGCCCTTTCACCAGCTTCATGGTGTTGAGCTACTGATGAAGTCAGCAAAATGCTGCAACAATTATTAAGATGATATGATTTAAAGAAACCCTGTTGAATATGAATGACTTTAGAGTAAAAAAATGTCTGTGCTCCTCTATAAGTTTTTGAGGAGCCATTTTGATTTACTGAATTGAATTATATATGGGACCACTTTGGACCATGTTTTGTACAGGACATGGTCACAATGAACTCCTTTAACTTGTATGCTTAGAAAGTTAAAGGAGTTAAATTTACAGTGCCCTCACCATGAAGCCACCCTTCAACTCCAACTAATTGTTAACACAATTTAGCTCTGGATGGCATTCTGAAGGTTTTATACTGACAAGGGCAGTGGATTATATTTTACCCTCTCATGGTAGAAAGTGTGTTGTCTCCCAGCCATCTTTCTTTATAGCAGCAAATTGAATGCTGTGTTTTGTTAAGACAGAGTTTTAAATGCTGTGTTCTGTTAAGACAGAATGTCATCCAAATAGAAAAGAGAAGCCAAATGTGATCCTTTTTTAAAAGGTTTCCGTAAGCCCTGTCCTGGCTGGGGACGTTGGTAGCACACAGATAGAGGACTCCATTTGATCTCTAATCCAAATGCTGCTTCACAGCAGTCCTGCAGCAGGACTGTTTGTGTCCAAAGGGACTGGTAGAGGTCCAGCAACTGAAAACACATCCCCTTCTTGAAGCAAGAATATGCTGGATCCTGAAAGCATTCACTCCAACACTATTTTTACGCTTGTCAACTCCCGTGCTCATTCTCCAGGAACAAGACAAATAACAAGGCAGAGAACAGACTAGAAAATAGAAATTATGGAATTTTCATGTTTTCTTTTCTCTAAGGATTAAACCGCAGTGCAAAAATTAATGGGGTTCCAGTCTTCAAGATTATACCCCATTCAGCAACAACAACAATGTGTACAGTATTTGGTCAGCTTACACATAGTGGTGCACTCACCATATGACAGCACTTAGTCATTGCTTGATAAGGAGGTAAAATGGAAGAAAATCTTGCCAAGTAGCAATCATATTTTAGGCCTGTGTTTGATATGCATTTTTACACCTGTATCTCTTTCCAGACACTCACACTTTTAAATATGCCTAAAGGAAGAGTTCTAGGGAAAAGCTATAAGCATAGTTAAAGAAAAACATTTCATAATACAGAAATCTAGAAGAAGTATATGCTTAAGGGACACATTTTTCAGGGGGAGAAAAAAATTCTTGAACCATATGTTGCCAATACACAGAGAACTTCGTGGTAATCGAAAGCTAAGGCTTTGTGAATCTATTAATGTGTACCAGATGGTCACTAGGTAGAGAGGGCTTCCACAAAAATACAAGGAATCCGTATATTTATTCTCTCTGTTACTAATGTATTAGACTAGTACACACTGAGAAGCAAGCTTACACAGTTAATTGAGACAAACTTTCTTCCACTGGATTTTGAGGAAGCAGATTAAACCTTAATAGCCCGTCCCAATTGTGTTAGAGCTGTATTTGCAAACACTTTCTACTAGGCAGTGATGCTGCTCCTGTAAGCAGTATCACAGTGTCCTGTAAGTGCCTGAATAGCCAGTCCCACTGGGTGAATTTCACCTCTGAGCAGAGTAGCACCACAAATGTATGACCTATTTAAGTTTCTCTCGTAAACAGAGAAAAGACTGAAGTGGCAGGCAAGCCAGTCCTGGCCCTCTCACACACAGCCATTATCAAGCCTTTACAATGCACTATATAGTTCTCAACATGTAGTGGGCCTTTTTTTCCCATTACACCATTTTTCACCACTCTAATTTGCCAATAAGATTTGTTGAAATGTATTGAGGCTTTGGCACATCTGAGATGTGGCCAGAACCTCTGTGTTAATAATGGTTAATACAAAAACATCTGAAAAACCAATTCTGCCTTTGTTTTAAAACAAAGCATCTGAATAACTGTACACATAGTGCTTTTCAAATGTCTTTGTTTAAAGAAAACATGTAAAAATCAAATAGACACACTCTGAAAAAATCTGGATTAGGTGCTTCCATTATTTGGAAAAACTTTTCATTTGGAGTGCTGTAATCAAGTAACAGAGGCAGAGTAAAAGCACTTAGTGCCTGTGAGCACAGATAATGATTCAGAAAGGCTGCACTTCTGAAACTATAGCTTGTTCTGAAGTGCACTTGTAACACGCAAAGAGGTTTTTTTTTCAGGTTTAAAACAAAGACAGAGATTCAATACTATCAGTATTTGATAGTTGGTCTAATATGCACAAGTCATTAGAATCTCAGAGGTTAAGATATCTGCACACTATCCTATTAACAGCTAAAGCAATCTAATTAGACAATTAGAAGAAAAGTTAAATCAATACTATAGAGGGACAAAGGACTATGGCTAGGGGGTAATATAAGGGCCCAATTCACTAAGAATTGATGTTTCCAAAGGTAATTGAAGCTGCTTAGACTTTTGCAGAGTGATCTAGCTTAATCTCCTTGTTTAAATATGTGTCTACTGCATAATTTCTCTCTGACTTTCTGCATCCAGACCTTCCGTCTGCTATCCTCTCCTTGGGTGTCAATTGAGTCACCTGCATGAACTTTGCACGTTACTTGTTTAAAACTGATCATGTGAGACTAACTTAGGAAGAGAGCCATGTGCCAAAATCAGGAGGAGGCTGGTGCCAGGAATGCAAAGATTAAGGGCTTGGTTCTCCTCTCATTCACACTGCTACAGATTGGCAGTAAGTCTGTTGAAGGAGGATGATTTATAGTGGCATAAGTGAAGAGAATCAGGCCTTATGACTTCTTTTGGAGCTTCAGATGACTTTGGGTATATTTAGCCCACTGAGCATTCACTCAGTTGGCATTCTGGTACTGGTGTTCTGAGGCTTAATCTATTGTGACATAGCATTTACCTTTGCATTAAACTGTACTCAATAACATCAAGAGAGATCATTCATAAATTTTTTTGTTTTTTCAAGACGCAAAATTACTCAGACCAGTCTCAACACCTGGCAAACAGGAACAAATTTACCGAGGCTGGTTTACTACCTCATCCTAGTGGAAGATCAATAGAAGGTAACTAGTGGAAGGTGAAAAGAAAGCTCAACTGCAAAAATATCAGACTAGGTATTTTTACTAAACCAGTAAAAAGTGAGCTGACTTGCATAGAGAGCATGTTATCAGGATGTACCTGAGAGGAGTCAATGTGAAATAAACCATAAAAGGCAGGACAGGGAACCTACACTAATGCTGGGTCAGCGTTTCTCCATTGCACCTGTCTGTAAAGTCCTACTTTAAAAGCTGGGTTCATTTATGGAGTCTCTTTTTGGCCTTGACATGCCTGGACAAATGTACTCTCTTTTGTTACCTGTACTCTCTTGGACTACAGCTTTTTGCCTTCTGTTGCTCACTTTGAAGCACTTTTCTGCTTTCTTAGTCAGACTAAAATATAATTTTTACCAAAGTACCTACTAATACGCTAGCTGGCAGGATCCAGAACCACAGTTCCACAGTTATAACTCTGCAGACTATGGAATTCACATACAAGCAGGAAATCTAGAACATTTCTGGCACTTCAGCACTATACCCAAAGCCACTCTCTTTATCTTCATATTCAGAGTACGAATTTTATTATTACTCTTCTTTAATTACTGCTTTGTGCATTAGAAATACAGCAATTTCACAATGAAAGAAAGTATAAACTGTCTATGCGGATGAAACTGTGAGTCTTCCATATATCAGAAAGTCTCAGCTTGCCTTTGATTTTGCACATTCCCTTCACTGGATTTCATTACCATACTTTCAAATAAGTTTCACCTGCACATTTTTCATTTCCTGGTAATACACAGTAGGGGGAATTTGATTTTATTTTTACAAATGTTGAACAGCATTACTGTGCCTCCAGTTATTTATATTCTGCTGTACTGAGCTGTCATTGGTTCAGTTTCATACCTACATACTCTGCAGGCACAAGATGAAAGGATCAATGAAAAGTTCATCACAACTTCACATTAACCAAATGCATGGTGAATTTGATCTAGCCCTAATGAACTGCTAGTCTTACAGCCTGAAAGGAACTTCACAAGGAAGTTCCCACCTCTCGTGGAATTTTGCCATTGACTTCACTGGCAGCTCTTAGCTTGTGAGTACTTGTCTTTGTTCACGATGTCTGTAAGAAAAGCTATTGCAATATATGTCTAGGTTTGAATTTAAAGTGATTATTTATTCTGCAGTGACTCCTCATGAAAACATTTATTCTTCACTCCAAGAAACAGCATAATCTAATTCGAAATATGGAGAACAAAGTGGTAGAAAGCACTGTGAGCACAGATTATCAGCTGCCTTATGGGAACCTGCTACTCTAGGCTTGCAGAAAAGATCCTCTTTAGTTCAGGTCATTCAATTTGCTATGTAAATTAGAATGGACGACATAAATTACTCACCCTAGAAATGACAAGAACCTTCAGGAACTGAGGCATAATCCAGTCTCAAACCACATGGGTAAAAGGTTAATTTCCTTATGAGAGAGAGATCTTTCTGTAACCCAGGGATAGTTCTACTTTCCCTAAGGTATCTCTGACTGGCTGATGTAACAGTACCGACACCAGCCTGGACAGCTTGTAAGTGGGATGTGAGCTAATCTCTTGTTTGTCCTGGTGAACAGATAAGATGCATCACTGTACCCAAGTGTTTCTTTGAGTGTCAGATGAAGCATGCTCTTAATCATGTCTGCTGGCATGCCATTAAAATAGGCCTTGTCTGACTGTAGTTCAATCGAGACAGTTTTGAGGAAAGACAAGAAAAGAGGGATTGAAAACCAAGAGGTATGACTTCATCCTAGTTGTGATTAGTGAATCGGGCCCTCAAAACCAAGACAAAAGAAGTAAAATGAGATAACAACTATTTGAGTACAGATACTACTAGCTAACACAAGGATTTGGGGAGAATTTTTAAAAACACTCATAAACTGACCATACACTGTGTAGTAAGACATTTTTTGATCAGGTGGAGCAGTTGAAATGTCTATGAACAAAATAAATTGGGGAGAAACATTAAATATAACAAAAGCATGAAAATATTTTTAAGTTTAATAAAAAGTGATTCCTCCAAAATGGATTTGCTGTCAATAAATATTGAAACTAAGAACTTCCTTACCATTCAGGGCTACGAAGGAATCTGAAAGACAAATAACAGGGGAAAAATCATTATTTGTATCTTGTTCTTTCTTTTAAGTAGTTTGTTGCTAATAAGCGTTAATGTTTCAGCTGATATTTACAAGCATGTGATTTGTACCCTAAGGACCCGGGCAAAACTAATGTTTAGACATACCCGAAAACAATATCTGTCTTTGAAAGTGCTCACGACCAGCTCTGTACAGGACCTACTGAAGGAGAGAGGGCCAGCGTGCCTCCTGCTTTTCTTGTAAATCCTAGTCTAAGGCAAGGCACTGCAGAGGATGCAGCCAGCAATGTGAGTCAATGAGGACAAAACTCAGGTGACCCAAGATCACATGAAGTAATAAAATCTGCTGTGTTAGCAGGGAATGAAATCTACCCCTGTGCAGTGTCAAGGTTCAATGCACCATTCAGGGCTAAAGAGGGATTTAAGCAGGGCATGGGCTTTGTTGCTCTCTGCACAGAAGCAGATCTCTCTCCATGAGCACAATGTGCTCTTCCTGAATAATTTCCTACCCTCCTTTTATATGTAACTGATATCAGGTACACTCCACTCCTGCCTAACCTATTTGCCCGAGGAGAGCAGAACTGGCTGAAAAGGGCAAAGATACACCAGCTGGGAGCTGGCCTGATTTTGGTGCTAACCCATTTTACAGGGGAACAGAGGGGAGGCCTATCTGTACACCTCCTTCAAAAATCTTTGCAATGGTCTGTATTACCCGATCTTAGGGTAATATTAGAGGCTGAAACCCTTGTACTCCTCCTAGCACAGTGATGAGAGTAATTAATGCCTCTTGAATAAGGATGCACAAGGCATGAGAAGGCTCAGGCTTTCTACAGAACGTCTGGCCCACACCATGTCCCATGGCACAGTCTAGCCCTCTGCTATTTTTCTCTGTGTTGCAGAAGTAATGACTCTCTCACTGTACATAGATTCCTCAGCTTCATCAGTTTTATTGCATCAGTGCAAATTAAACTGAAAAGAATGAGAGTCTTGATTTCATGAGGTTTTTAAATAATATTTGGAGCTCAGAATCAAACCAGCCTTGGTGAGAACATTTGGAAGAGGAGCTGTCCTGAACACAGATGTTGGTATTCCTGAAAGCTCAGAAATCAGCAAGGTTTCCTTGCATGCAGTGCAAGCTATGCACTTTTAAGTATTTCAGTACAAAGCCGTAAATGTTTAAAGACTGTGTTTAATCTTCCAGCTCACGCTGTCAGTATTTAAGGTTTACCATTAAAATTTCTTAGGCAATGCAATAGTACCTGACCCTTAATACCATGAGGTTGTCCAGACTGTATGTAAAATTCCCTAAAATTCACAAACTAAGCAGTTGTCATTTCTTGATCCGGATCCAAAGCTGAAGATATATTTCTCTGTCTCACTGTGCTGCATGGGAATGTAGTTCAAGTCACAGACTACACCAAGAAACCAAGCTACTTCTGTACATTTACATAAACAACCCAACCACCAGGGCTAATAAAGACAATGACCCCAATTCATTATGCCATTGCTGTAATCAATATCCTCTAGAGCTGAGCTTTTCTTGTTATGCAACCACTCTGAAGTCCAGTGTTTGTATAAATCACATGAACTGGGCTATTTTCCTCAAATACATTTAAACAACAGTTCTTCTTGTGAACCTGCACCATTAGCTACATTGCTGTCCCTGTCATGGCTTATGTTGCTGCAAAAGAATGCCTGACAGGTAATGGTGATTTGAGGCATTCTGAAGGATACTGTGACACATGGTAAATAGAAGTAAAAGCTTTGCTTACTTTGGCAGTCACCCAGGCCATCTGTATTGCCACGTTCTATGTCCTGTTCAAATGACAGTCTAAATAAGAGAAGAAAACAAAACAGTATGAATAACAACAGTCATAGGCATAACCAGAAAGAAATTATCACATGTTCAATTGAAATAAATCCCTGCTGTGAAACCGGCTATTTCTTTGGAAATTCCACACAAAGGCTGAAAAACCGCAACATACACATTTGAGCTATTCATCATTGCTTAATGATTTCTTGGCTTCTGATGATACTTTTCCTTTATATTATTACATTTTAAAAATCCACAGCATGCCTTGTTACTGAGGGAAGAAAAGACTTGCATTTTTTAAACTGTTAAATACAGGATGTTATCAGAAGCACCTGTAACCCTTCCTTAACCTGTGCAGAGTAGATCAGGTGCACTGGCACTTTGGAGAGGGGAGGGAGCCAACACTGGGCAGGTACTGTGCTTGAGGAAGGAGCCTGAATTTCAGCAGATCAGGGTATGGCACCAGATGAGGCTCAAGGCACAGTGTCCATCCCACAAGAGGTATTCCTTTTAACTCAGGGGCTCTACTGACAAACACTCACGTGCTTTTCTAGCTGATATGCTCAGCTTATGCTCCCAAGCTCTCTCTGTGATTTTGGATAACTATGGAAGCTGTTCTTCCAACTTCCTGTGTGGTCAAAGGTGAATGACAAGAACCTTGGAAAACTTCCAAATACAAGCCCTTGCCTATATTAGGATCCTGTCCCTGAGGCATAATTACCCTTGCAGACAACTCATTCTAGCTCTGTGCTCTTAAAGCACCTGCTCCACTGTCATCTACTCCTGGAGGATGACTAACATCTCTGCCTCCTGTTGGCCAGCTTAGAACTTCACCAGATACCTTCACAGCTGATCTGGACCCCCTTCCTAAGCACTGGACAGAACATGGGCTGCCTTGATCTCTTCTGGACTTCATCACTGCAGGCTGCATAGCCTCTTTCTCGATGGATCTATTGAGGAAAAGTGGGAGCTGCTCTAAAAAGTGAGGTATGGAAGCCTCCTACAACTTGCCATGGAAGTTGAAGAAGCCTCAAGCACTTTTTGGAGTTATGAAAAACCTGATATGGACACAGGTACATTTTAACATTACCCTACCAAAAGTCAAATCAGAAACAGCCCACACTTTTGTAGTCAAACAAATACAGACACATACTGCTACAGCATCCCCAGCAGATGGTGGAAATCAGCAAATTAAGAACAAGACAGAAGCACAGTATGCTTGTCCATTATATAGTGAGGACCTGTAGAGAAGCAGGGTTAAGTGGTGTCAGATGTAGGGCTGTCAAGGCTCTGTGATGTCTGTGCTACACTACCACTCCTACCACAAGGGAGTACAGCTGATAGCTCAGAGTGGGCAGTCATGTGGTGTGCCAGAAGTGGCCATGAAATGTGAGCTCTGAAGTGGGTTTGCTCCCTGTAACCTTCCCAGACTTTCATTATCATAAAATAATTAAATTCTACTATTAAGCAAGGGGAGATCCAGCACTTCTCTAAATCTGTTTTAAGCCCTTACTGTGCTCTGTTATTCCTCTTAGTAATGCACAGTAAATTAGAAGGACTGGTTTTGTTTTCAGTGGACAAATTACTTCAGTAATTTAATTTGGATTCTATTGCCTCTTTAATCAGCTGTGATGGCTCCAGTGTAGGCTGGTTCAGACATATCCATCCAATTCACTCCTTTCAATAATACACGGACCTTAATACAGCTCCTTCATTTTCTTCTTCCTCCTCTTTCAGCAGTTACCAATCAGCAGACCGTTCACATCAAAAAAATTTGTGAGACATTTCGGAGGTGAATGCAAATAAGATAGAAACAAACACTTCCCACATTTTTCCCCTCTCTAAAAGCCGCATGTTCCAAATAGCTTTGCCCAAGACTGCCTGGCACCACCGCCAGAGCTTCAGAGCCCTTCCAGCCAGAGCCCTTACTCACTTGGAGCCAAGGACCAGCTGCGCGCACGCCCCGCTCTCCTTCACCCATCCGCAGTACGGGTCCCTGGACGCTATGCAGGCCCTTGGGAGAGAAGAGCACAAGGTGGCATTCAGGGGCGCTGCAGCCTGCCTGGTGCCCAGGCCCCTGACAGCCACCACCAGACACTCACTTTTTGCACTTGCCGTGGCGCTCGCAGCGCCCCAGGGGCACCTTGATGATGCAGGTGGAGAAGGCGACATACAGGCCGCTGCTGGGCCTGTCGAGCTGCAGGCCCATGATCCGCCTGTCCTCCATGCCGTCGTAGCTGCACCTGATTTGGATAAAAGGGGGATGTGGGTGTAACCAGGCTCTGCTAGGGGAAACCCTAACTGTCCCCCAGGCTGAAAATATAAGATCACAAAAAGCTTCTGCCAAAAAATCCATAAGAAAGGTAGAATTGAACCAGTCAAGGAGAAAAGAATACACAATAGCCACTAAAAATACTGACAGACATATAAGCAAGTATTAAAAATGCATGGGATAGTTAAGAATTTGGGAGCAACAGCACACCAGAAAAGCTTCTGACGGCCCTTTGTTTTTGTGTTTATTCTTCTCCAGCACTCAAAGTAGCTGAAATTTCTGCATGATTATGGCTCACTTCAAAGCCCCCTTAGGCATATTTGAGGAAGACTGAAATGTGGAAAATTTCCCTTGGAGAGTAGCTTGCTGCTTGCTGAGTTATTTGGAGAGGAATCAGGGTTTTTTATAGGATTAGAAAATTAATCTTCCTTTCCAGAACTTCACTTTTAATTATCCATCAGCTGCTGCATAGGATGGGCTATTTTCTACACAGACTGAATAAAAAAATCTTATTGCAATGTAGAGACTGATAAGCAGACATCCCCTCCCTAAACAATTTAAAATTACCCAAAAAACTTGGCTTCTCTAACCACTTCCGTTTCCATGGGACAAGTTATTCTCTGGGAAATCAGAAGTTCAAAGTCACCCATACATGAGTACAAAGAATCAGATACACACTTTTCAGGGTTGTAAACATTGATCTCCTCCAGGAAAAGGCTGTCATTTAGGAAACCAGTGTTTCCTGTCCGTGCCAAGAACTTCAGGATGATTCCCTTCTCTGACCCCAAGAAAACCACGGTATAGTTCTGATATGGCCCAGCAGCAGAGTCAACAGCAATTTTGGTCAGGCGATATCTAAAACAATAGAGCATTTTCACAGATAAATCACAGAGATAATCACAAAATTTTCATTTATTTGATCACTTTCTTCATGTCAGATAAGTGTATGGTAGATTTCTAGCAACCATAAAACACATTTAAGCACTTTTCCTACCTCTCTATAAATCAGCACAGACTATACCAATTTGGCTCCCCAGATGTTGGGGAATTTTCAAATGTTTGCATACCCACACATCCAGTAGCCACCAGAAGTGTACAGAATTTCAGAAGTGTCTAGACGTTCAGAAAGCTGAAGGGCTGCTAGGAGCCTGAGGCCATTTAGGAATTATCCTTCCAAAAACCTGGTGATTTCTTCAGACAGGGATAGAGAATCGGTACAATGAATTGTTTTAAAAATTTCAAGCTCTGTCACATTAAAAGCAGCTGAACTAGGTTCAACTTGTTTTGTCAGGAAAAGCTGTGCGACTTCAGAGTAAGATGCTAAACACCACTTTACCTCACTAAAAATAATCACACGACCACCACTGAGCAAGATCAGCACTGAGGTGAAATCAAATCTTGGGGTGACACAATTTATTGAAAACAAGTATACTGGTGGATGGTACTGCCTATCAAAGGGAAGTACTCTGTGGAGCTTGCTGCTCTCATCTTTGGTTGGAGGCACAGAACCTGACAGAAAACCTGACATAACATACATTACTGTAACGAAGTCCGACCCTTCCACAGAACTAAGTGCCCAAAACAATATTCTACCTTTGCCCAGGGGGAGAGTGGAAAATACGGCAAAAGTTAGTCACATTATTCTGTTCACTGCTGCAGGGTAGATAAGTAGTATAATGACCACAGCAGGAGTGGGAATGTATTTTGATAGGAAGGGGATAGTGTATTTAACACTTGCTGATTTAGGAGTCTTTGTTCGATCTGTTATTATTTTTTTCTTGTTGCCATAGAAAGGATGCAGATTAGGCAATTCTGCCCTACACACTTGTGCAAACATTAAAGCTTACCAGCACATAACCTGACAGACATCTACATATCCTGTGAACATATCCTGGCAGATGTGTTTGTATCCTGTGTACATATTCCTGAGTTGTCTACTGATCCTTGCCTGAAGTTTTTACTGAGCCATCTCAAACACTGACCCGTAAGCCAAAAGGTGATTTAGCCTTCCCTGCACAGCAGTTCCTACAACATCCAGCTTCAGCACAGCACAGTTGGGAAAGACTGAGGTCTTTCCTATCTTGAAAGCTGCTTAGGGAGTTCCACAGCATCTGCTCAGCTCTGCCACCATTCCTAGCTGGATTCATGCCCAGGACACCGGGACATGTGCAGAGTTGGAGGGCATTGGAAGCAAGGCTGTTGGCACAACTTGGCAGCTACAGTGCAGAGAGAGCTCACTCGGTGCACGTACCTGACCATTGTTCTCAGGAACCAGGGTCGGTTGACAATGGAGGGTACAGCCTCGTCCATCAGTGGATGTGTTTTGATGAAGTTCAGCGTATCATCTGGGAACTCATTAGATGTTACATATTTTTCTAATGATGTAGAGCCAGCACAGCAACCAGGCCTACATAAAACAAGACAGTAAAGCCAGAAAACTTATTTGACAGAGGGCAAGCTTCGTTTTGTGATGAAGCTCAAACTGCAATATGATGTGCTTTGCAGGAGTTTAACTTGGCAGAGGATTGATAAGTGTGGTGGACTTGTTCAGCACCTCAGGGGAAGCCTAAAATCCTGCTCTGTCCTCCACTCAAAAGGACTTCAGGTGTCACTTATGAGCACAAAGTAATTTTTTCATCAGGAGCACTACACACACAGTTTTGTAATTTATCCATTCATATGGAATGGATAAATTACAGCATGTGTGCATTTGGCTTGATGCTTCCCAATTGCACAAGTGTTTTCTGATCTGTAACTCACCTAATTGACTGCTCTGTCCTGGAATAAAAGAAGTCCCCATAATACAGTAGGAAGTTAATTTTTTTAACAGATATGAAAAAATGCTACTTTTAGTCACAGCTGATAGAAAACAGACTATTGAAGAAGACAAACTGAAGGGCATCCATGCAAAAATCCATTGTTTTTACCCTTTGTTCAATTTGGATGAGATGATTTAAGAATGGTAGCTCATTGAGAACTTTCATGGAAAAGTTATCTGCCATTCTTTAACAACTTAAATGCAAATCTGCTCATGCTATTTCTAAAATCTACCTGCTCCTAAGATGTAGGGCAATCTTGTTGCCTGGACAGGCCATCTCTCAAAGAATTAGCAAAGTGTTTTGTTTGTTAATATTGTGAAGGTAATTTTCTTTAATAAAAGGCTCATTTGATCCCATTTTCCAGAGCACTGTGATTCTTCAGACCTCTGGGCCAGTGTGAGAGGGGAATGTGAAAGATGGACCACTCACTCTGAAACACAATTTTCATCTACTCTGTTGTGGGTAAAGGCATTGACATCAAGAGTAATGTCAACTTGAACAAAGTACAGGACTGATCCTATCATCTGTGTTGCTCACATTTAGATAAATATTCAAATATTAAGTAAATAAATCTTGTGTGGGAAGGGAACATAGGACTCGAAGGAACTAGCTGTGTCAACAAGTCTGGTCCCACAAGAGCTGAGCAAGGAACATTACATGCAGACAGTGTGTACTCTTGCCTCCTCATATCCAAAATACTTTAGCCATCTTGTAATTGCATGTAGAACGAGCAACAGATGGAGAGAAGGACAAATCAAGGGCATGATTGGTTTCCTAGGTCCTTGCAAGGGCATTGACCCATGAGACAACATTCCCAGAGAACTCGAGGGAACAGCCTGGCACCTTCTGGCACCGCGGTGTCTATGGTTTCTGTGTACCTAATCTGGAGGCCTATTTACTCCTAAATCCTAATAGCATGATTGGATTAATCCTGTTTTAATCTCAAAACTGGTTTAGTCGAGTCAACATAAATCCCAGCAAACCTGCTGTCTGGCCAAACAGGGAAGTGACACCTCAGAAGGGCTCTAGTCGTTTTCTGAGTAATGTTAGGATCATTAGGGGCAGTAATGTTTCTGCATCATCCTGAGAAAGCCAGATAAAAATGTCCTTATTTCAAAGGTGCCTGTCATATACTTCAGCATGAGCTAGAAGTAATGATTATTTCTATTAAGCAGATTGATTGCTAAATATTACATGAAACACTGTTCACTTCAGATTATATTCTTCAGGCTTAGAAAGAGCAATATTATCCCATATCCATCATAAAAGTCAGCCTGCTATTGGGTCATCACAAACTAGTAATGCAACTTTCTGTTCTTCTTTCCTACTTTCCTCTTCTTCTTTTCCCCTTCCCTGACAATATATCTCAGTAAGGTCCAAACAAATAACCTTGGTGCAGCCTTGCACCCCCAAGGCAGACCACTGTAGGCAGCAACTTGTTTGAAACACTGCAAAATGAAGAAAAAAAATCCTGCAACACTGCTAGAAGCTGCATTACTAAGGCTCAGACTGAAAACAGACAGGATTTACTAATTTTCCAGTCACCTTCAAGCTCTTCTCTTGAATGACAACTTCAGAATACAGACAGCACAGCAATACTACACTTGGCAAATCCAAAACATGATGGACAGGCAGAAGCTCAGTGTCCACCATGGAGCTTCATAAACTCATAGAATATTGTGAGCTGCAACCAACCCAGAAAGATCACTGCAGTCCAGCTCCTGGCCCTACAGAGGACACCCCAGGAATCACACCGCGTGCCATGAGAGTGCCATGAGTGTATTTCCTGAGCTCTGTCAGACTGGTGCTGTGACCACTTCCCTGGAGCCCAAGTTCCAGTGCCAAACCACTTCCCTGGGTGAAGAACCTTTTCCTAATGTCCAACCTAAACCTCCCCTGACACAACTTCAGGCCATTCCCATGTATCCTGTCAGTGGTAGCCACAGAGACGATACCAGTGTCCACCCCTCCCTTTCCCTCATGAGGAAGATGTAGATTGGAGGAGGTCTTCCTCAGTCTCCTTTTTTTCAAGCAAGCCAAGCAGCCTCAGCCACTCCTCACATGGTTTTCCCTCTAAGCCCTTCAACATGTTTGTAGCCCTTCTTTGGATACTTCTAACAGCTTTATATTCTTCTTATATTGCGGTGTTCAACACTGCACAGAATACTTTGGATGCTTTTTTCTTTTGAATTTATTTAAGCTATCACAAGCAATGTGAAACATGCAATAGAGGGGCAAAGCTTAAGTGAGATAAATAAATTTGATTTATCTATATGCATCTCAATATCTCAGAACAAAATGCCATTGGTGTCAATGAGTTAACAAGTGTCTGTCAACAGCAACTTGTTTGAAATAGTACTTGTAAGAAATATGAAGAATGTGGTAGAGGAGATGCATGCAAACATGTGGAAATGGGGAAAACAACTCATAGGAGAATGAAGTAAACTGAATCTCTAGTTTGGTGGAATGCTCTTTTTTGCTCTCCATAAATCATCCACTGTGGCACTTAAACTGCATGTTAATCATAGAACAGCAAACTGCAGAACTGGTGCAGGCTTTGTAATGAGATATATCTGTAACCGAACCAATTCACAATAACTGTGTAACTCACACCATTCTTATGTGATTATTCTGACGAAGTGGATCTGATGCTGGCCTGATATATGTTACACAAATGTCATTTAAGTGGAAAAATCTCTACTGCACAGTTTAGATCCAAATTCAACTCAACTTTTACTTTATTGTTTTAACATGTATAATTGTATCTGCACCTTACAAGGCTGTTCAAAACACCAAAAAGCCTCTGTAGCCTGTAAGAAGGAACTGAACAATATCACTATACATGAAACATACCTGGGCTTGGGCACTCGTTCATCAGGAACTGGTGTCCATGTGGAGTCTGGAGACTTTTGTTCTTTGAATCTCCCAGTAAATACATTGGCAATGTCAAGCATGTCATAGGCACAGACTGCAGAGCCAGGGATGCTGCAAAGTGACATTTCCCAGAAGTTGTTACTCGTTCTGCAGTTATACATAAAACCTTGAGCAAAAAATATGCTCTATAGAAGCCTTCCTTTACTCAATACTGAACCCTAAATCCGATGCTAACAGGAAAACCCAGCCCCATGGAAAAGCCTGAATACCAGTCAGCAGGCAGCTACTGCCAAGAGAATTTTATTCAAAGTTTCACAGAAAGAAGTAATTACAATAATCTTGAAGAAGGGAAAGAATCAGTCAAACTTTGTCTATCACTGGCAACACATGAGGAGAAATCTCCAGTCTCATTCAGAACCCACTACTTGGACATTTAAGGTCTTCTAAGTCTTAACATCTCTCAGTACCAACTCTTGTAGTCCCTGCCATGCCTCAAAAAGCACATTGCAGATAATTCAGAAATTGGTTCTAATCAAACTGGAAGTGTGCTGCAATGTGCCATTTACCTGGCTTTTACATGTAATTCATTCATGCTCCCACAGCCTGATATCCACAAAGTGTTCCCAATGAAAAGGAGTTCACTATGCTCAGGAGTTTGGTCTACTCAATGAAATGAAAGAGCTTGTAGAAACAAATTTTATATTATTTTAAGATCATAACATTGCAAATTTCATTTTTTTGGATACTTGAATGGAACTGCACAACAGCATTGTCCAGACATAGGTAATTTCTTACCTACACACTTTTTGAAAGGCTTGTGGGTTTAGCATGATCAGTCACTTGGAAGCATAAAATATTAATTTCTCGCCCATTTTTTATTTATTTTGTACATGAGCTACTGTATTTGTGTCTGAACTCCCACCACTTGATTTTATTGGGTAAATAGCATGAACCCAGCTGGCTCAGGCTTTCAATCCTGCACTTAGCTAGTAGGTTATTATACATCAAAGAAAAAATGTAGGAACTATAATACTGTTACAGATTATTAAGATAAACTCCTAAAGGTATATAAATTGATAGAAAAACAATCATTTGAATAGTAAACTATTTCAAAATGTTTTACTGAAGAAAAACAAGTTGAGAAACAGTACAGTAGTTTTATTTTTATCTCCACAGATTTATCTTTTTATATAGAAGGAAACTTCAAAGCTCAACATTAATGTGTTTCTGCACAGCAGGAGTTTTAAATTTTAAAATTTATATTTTTAAATATAAAGCCATATATATGTGAATGTAAGAGATGGTCAAGGGTACATTTGGCCACACAGAGGATCTCATCCTAAAAGACAGCTCAAAAACCACTCCAGCTAGAATATTTTGCACATTGGTAATTAAGTCCTTAAGACAAAAAACCAACCATAAACTCTTGAGGTGTGTCACACACTACTACAAGTGCTCCGCACACAACTACACACGGATGGAAGCATTGATGTGCTCAAAGGACTGCAACATCTTTTACTCGTGAGGGTGACAGATTACAGGTCTGTAGTGTGATGCCATGGGAAGGATGGAGCACTGTGAGTCACAGCCAAGGAGGTCCATCCCCCCTTATGAACTACTGGATGACAACTCAACACTAGTTTCTACTTCAGTGACCTCTGATTAGACTGAGGAATCTCTTCCACTTCAGTCTAGAAGGAAACTTTGTTCTAGAGACCAAAGGTGTTTGCTTCAACATTTCTGTAGTGGAGGAGGAATAAGAGATGCATTTATGTCAGAAGTAGGTTTCATAGAACTACAGAATCACAGAATATCCTGAACTGGAAGTGACTCACAAGGATCACTGAAGTCCAATCCTCCTGCAGAGGACATCCCAAGAATCACACCATGTGCCTGAAAGCATTGTCCAGATGGTCCTTGATGTCTGTCAGGCTTGGTAACTTCCCTGGGGAGCCTGCTCCAGCACCCAGCCACCCTCAGGGTGAAGAACCTATTTTTTCTAATATTCAACCTAAACCTCTATGACTCAGCTTCCTTGAGTCCTCTTACAGGCCACCAGAGATCAGAAACTGGTGCTTGCCCCTCCTCTTCAACTCATGAGGAAGCTCTGAACTGCTGTGAGGGCTAAACAAGCCAAGGGCCTTGTTCACTCCTCACACAGCTTCCCCTAAAGTCCTTCACCGCCTTCATTGCTCCCCTTTGGATGGTCTCTGATATCTTTAGATCCTTCTGATATTGTGGTACCCAAAACTGCGCCCAGCACTGGAGGTGAGGCTGCCCCAGAGCAGAGCAGAGCGGGACAATCCCCTCCCGTGCTTGGCTGGAGATGCTGTGCCTGATGCTCTGCAGAACATGCTTGGCCCTCCGGGTTGCCAGGTCTGCTAAAAAGCTGTGTCCAAGAATAAATATATGCTTTTCTGTCATCTTCCATGTCTGGCAAAGCCTGCAGCCTATAAAACAGTATTTTGCTTTTTACACCAAGTACTTAGATTTTAAAATGCAATACTTAAGGAAAAGAATTATTCATGAAACACCACAGGAAATACTAGCAGAGTGGGAGTACAATCTCAATTTTGAGATAATTGGAAGATACAATCTATTTTCTGATGTTGAATCTCTATTTGTTCACCTGTTTTTATTAAGCCAGATTGCATGAAAAGAGATCAACTTAATTTAAGCTGGTATTCCCTATTGGTGACATAATTACTACATTGCAGTTTCTATTGTTTTGATGTCAAAAGTGGTGATTTTGATCCAGGCTCTCATTTGAAGTAAGTTCTGTGAATGACCTTACTGAGGTCAGGCTTTGACAAGGGGTGGCAAGGCTACAGCAAAACTAAATGAAGTTCAAAAATAAAATTCCTCTTTTAGCTCAAATGTTACTGTGTGAAACTGTGATATACTTTTTAATTAGAAAGTGACTATTTTTTTAACTTCTTTGGGAGATCTCAATAATTAGACACAGTTACTCCTCTTATAACTTGCAGAGAAACACGCTAAAATGTGTAACAGTAATAAAATCTCTACAGATGAATTAATGCTTTTGGATAACCATGCAAACAATGAAATAGGTGTTCTGGGGACCCTCCTTCCCAGCCAGCAAGACCTTGGCTCTCCCAGGAGAATCAGGGGGCAGCAGGGTCAATGCACGGCCAAAGATCAATGCAAGAGTCACCAGGGATGCATAAAACAAAAAGAAGGAGATAATATGGTTCTTGGAGGTTTAGCTGCAGACAAGACAGACACAGTCCTTTCTTTGTGAGGAAAAAAATACGGTATTTTCTGTTTGGAATATTATTCTGCAAGTTACACACTGCAACACTTCTTGGTGGCTGGTGTAAACTATTCCCTTGTAAAGAAAAGTACATCTGAGGAATGTGTCCAGATAGTAAATGGCTGAAAGCCACCCTAAGTTACCAGGTAGGAAGTAAGCAATAGCAGGGTGCCTTTAAATTGAACACAAGCTATTGCTAAGTGCAGGGTACAAAATAATTATGTTGTACAAGCAATCACTTCTTGCACTTGCATAAAGTGAAAAGGAACTGTGGTGAAAAGCAAAACATAGAGAAAATAGAAAGTAAAATGTTATTGTGGCTATTACCTATTATATGGAGTGGAGAATGTTGCTAAAACAACATCCCGGCCATTGAAATGGATAACATCTGTGACCGACTGCAGTATGTTGAAGTAGAAGTGTGAGTCGCCAGGAACCGAGCAGTTCAGCCGAGCCTTGAGAAAGGAAGTCCACTGTTTTTCCAGCACTCTCTGAGATCCTCCCATGTCATTTTTGCAAACCTGGGCCACCCTTGGGAAAACTACCTGGAAGGAATAGAGCAAAAATAATGGAGAAAATTAAACGTTTGCCTGACCTAAAGTCTTTGTTGGAATACTGCTTTTAAAACATTTGGAATAACACAGCAAGGTGCTTAATTTAAGACCACTTTTCTATAATCTGTGACAAATAAGAAACAGAGAAAAATTAAGCTTTGGAACAGTGTGCTATGAAAGATAAGACTGTGGCATTTACTGCACAGTCATAAATCCTTCAGGAGATCTGTTCTCAATCCATATAAAATTCATTTCCATACAGGCTGCTTAGTTTTCTATTTCCCCAAACAAAAGCACATTTCATATTCACAATCCTTGCAACCCACACTGCTGCTCCGATTCTTGTGTTTTCAGCACTTAAAAACTATGCAAATCTTGCTGGGCTTTTATTCCTGCTCTCCACCTTTGTGACCTTGGTCAGCTTTTCTGACTGCTTAGTCAGAAAGCTATTGTGAAATTAGCAAAAATGCAGAAAGTGTTTAATTATTCTTTGCAGAATGGCAGAGCACAAAATTCCTACCCTTGTTTACTCAGCACCCTAATTCATATTTCTTACAGAAAAATTTCTTCCTGCTTTGGAATCTGTTTTTAACAATTATCTACTGTGTTGAACTAACCAGATTAGCCTTGTGCTTTCTATAATTTCAGAAAAGAAACTCTAGCATACACCATCACTGTAAGAAACTACACATTTTCTTTCAAGACAGTGCAATGTTTTACTCCAGCCAACCTTTTGGCTTGAGCAATAGGAATCTTCTCAAAATGCTGACCTTGTCATCATGATTTATGGTTCTCATTTCAAGGTCACTCGTAACAGCATCGGTCCAAGAATAGCATAAATTTTCCTCCTCCTCAATCTGACAAAGTCATTGAAGGCAGAGTTTTTGCCCTTACCTTTCCCATGCTGTTGTACTCCACCGCTATTTCCCGGAAGAAGAAGTATATGTAATTGCCATAGTCAACTGCCTGGACAAAGTACGGCTCTAGGAAAAAAAACCAGCAATGCAAGACACCTGATTTAGGCATCACGTACAGGACACAGAATGCAAAGAGAGGCCAAACACATTCACATATAACATCCAGAGGTGACATAGCTGTGCTTGACAAACTTGATCAGTTTTCAGAACAAACAAATCAGTGCTGCAGAAGAATCGCTGTCTGGGGACAGCAGAGCTGGGAACAAGTCTGTACAACATCACTGCAGGGTAGTTAAGTCTCTGCCACTAATATGTCTGCCCTGCATGGAGTAAGAGGAAAGGTAAACAGGCATTTATAACTGTATGCCTGAGGGGTCCAAGCAGTGCTCTTTATGGCATGCAGTCTGTGAGCTGAGGGAATAACAAACCACGTAACTGTTTCTGCCCACACGTGTCTGTAGCAGCAAGCAAAGTGGGACAGCTAAAGTTGACACCTGGCAAAACATTTCTGCATGCAGAAAAAGACTTGAAACTATGGCTTTGCTCTCTGTTAAAATCACTCCAAATGCTAACAATTCTTAACACCTACATGAAGCTAAACAGCACAATCCTTAACAAAGAGGGCATTTAGAGCACAAAAATTTCCTAATTCAATGGCAGCAGTACAATCCCTAAGAACTGTAACAGAAAGGCTTTGTGCAATATTCACACAATTTTAGTTTCATTAATGAATCTTAGCATTACAGGACAAACCTTCTATATTTCATAAAGCCTTGATTGTTACCTAACAGTGCTGTGGCAGGAATATTTGCAAACACAGCACAAGCACACAGAGCCCTGCAAGCTCCAGCTTTTCCATCCAACAGATGTAAACTTGTGGATTTAATCTTGGAAAGATCACTGGAATATATATTCTGATCTACCCAGCTCACAGCTTCTGTCAAATCCAGTATCTTTGGGTCAGGAGAAGAGTGAAAGAGAAAAACAGATCAGAGTAAGCAAGTGATGTGATCCGCTTCCTTCTTCCTGCCAGAAAGCATTGGTGAAATGAAATGACAAAGAGGTCTGTCAGAAATCCAAGACTCTCATCAGAGATGCTGCTTTTTTTGTCTTGTTTGTTTATCTACCTTTCAACCACTTGGAGTCATGTTTAACTGTCCGCAGGGTTGGGCTGTCTCCCAGGCTCCGGTATATGACCGCGTCTATCGCGAGGAAGTCGGTCACTGTGGCGGAATACAGCTTTCCCTCTGGGGTGGAAGGAAAGAAGAAACCAGGGGGGAGGAGCATTAGAAATAGTAAAATTGCTTCTTCTTTCACCAGTCAGATGAGAAGGGGAAACAAAATCATCACAGTCTCCTTAGGAACACTGAAGGAAGGAAAAAAATCCAGCCAGGTAAATGGAACTGAGTAATGAACAAGCAACTCACTGCTCTGCAGAATGGTAATTTCAGAGGGATGCTGCGGAAGAAAATAACTTTATGGAATAATTCTTCTTCAGTTTAGGTATGTCATACTGAACTACCCTATCCAGTCACATGTCACTAGTTCAACGCTCAGAAATTCTGCTTAGGTATGTTAGCAAAACAAATATAACAGAACTGCTAGTGTCAATGGGAGAGCAAGCCAGACAGGGCTTGGAGACTGTCAGCTAATTGATGCTTATGAAAATTTCTCCCCTTGAGAGCACTTCTGCTCTGCCAAAGATCACTATGAAAAAATTAACTAACATGTTGGGAGCCCTGCTGAAACAGGGAGGAAAAGAGATGGAGGAGGATTGCCCATCAATATTTCTTTTCTAGCATGCATTTTAGGCATTTCCCATATGAATTATGCATTCCTCTCTCTTAAAGAATGGAGGACAAGTGATAAGAAAGGGCCTACAAAATGGCACTCCAGGGACAACCAAAACATACAAAACTATAAGGACATAAAAGCACAAGCTTCAGCAATTTTAAAATTTTATTTGTTTTCTACTTTGTTTGCAGGTCATGGTAACTGTACAGGACTGTTTTCATGTGTGAAATAGAACTTGGAACATGCTGTCTGCTGGCAGCACAAGTGGTGCAGCATAAGCACACAAAATTATTTCTCTGTTGTGTCTGCATAAAAACCAGAATTGTCTACATCTTGTTTGACAGAGATTATGTTGGTGCCTTGAAGGCACCAGCACTGAGGACATTCCCAGGATAAAGCAGAGAGGTCTCTATTGGTCAAGCTCTCCTCATTATACTTTCAGACAGACTGAGAGGGAGTTGATGCACACAGCTATCGCAAAGGCGGATGCCAAGAGGAGGTTGCTGGACTATTTTCAGTGGTGTCCTGCAACAGGATGAGGAGCAATGGCCCTAAAGTAGAGCTCAATAGCTTTCCTCAACATGAGAAGAATGTCTTTACATTGAGGGTGGCAGAGCACTGTAACCCTTCTTTGGAGGTTGTGGGGTCTCCCTCTCTGGAGGCATTCGAGCCCCACTTGGACACATTCCTGTGTCACTTGCTGTAGATGACCCTGCCTTGGCAGGGCGGGTTGGGCTGGATGATTTCCAGAGCTCCCTTCCAACCCTAGAAACTCTGTGAGTCTGTGAATTTCAGCTCCAGAATTAAAATTCAGACTGTTTTTTATTAGCAGTACTGTATGCTTTGTTCTGACTCATGCAATTCTTGTCCTTATTTGGCCACTTAAGAATGATCATTTTTTCTTAGCAAAACAGAAAAAATAATCACTACATGTGTCCCCCTCCCTGATTTAAAATAGAATAAAAAGCTCAATTTTTTAGATATGGATGTCTGAACTCATGTTTATACAACTACACTTATTTTCTTTCCTGCCAAGTTCCTGTGACCAACTACAATTCGCACATATCAGCTGCAATAGCTACAGGCTGCAAGAAGAGCCATACTTAAGTAAGCGCATCCAACAAACTCAGATAACTTGGATTAGTGCCCTAAACTGTTCTGAAACTGCTTTTCTTTGCACTCTGAAAAGTTAGCATGGGTATCAACATGTAAGACACATATAGCAGTGATTTTTTGAAGCTAGCAGATTTACAAGGCATATTCTACAAATATTTATTTGAACTATATCAAATTTATTCTGAATCACCATGAATATTTCTATAAATATTCTCTTTATTTTCAAATAATTCAAGGATTTCTTCAGTGACAAATTTGGAGTAATCTTTCTGAACTTCAGCTGCATTCAAAGTGAATGTTTATAATTGGCTGGTCATAAACTCTTGGCCAATAAACTGAGACAGACCCTTCTGAAAGGTCATTCAGGCTGCACGAAGGATAGGGAGTCTGATATACATGGGAAAAATATTTCTTTGAAGGAGTTTCTCTATTTCCATGTTTTATTAATTACTTGCTACAGTTAGAGAATTTCTACTGTATATATTCCTGCCTGTGACTGTAATTAAGAAATCACATTCTACCACTATCATCATCACTATTATTGGAACAAAAGGACCATTTATTTGCATTATAAAAAATAAAAAAAAGTTGAAACAGGTTACAAAATCTCTCCTTTGTGAGGCAGATCATGATTCCTCAAACATGGTGTTGCTTAATAGAGTCCTTTGGCTATAGACTTGTTTGAGAATGGCTTAAATCTTAAATCTTCAGAGGAATATCTTAGTTATTTCTATGTGAGCATCCAGACTCTGTTTTATAGCATCACACCTGTTGAAGAAGGCTCACATTATCATGGAGGATGTTTTTATTATTTGCACCACTTATCTATCAGCCGGATCTAAGAAAAGATCAGCAGGGTTCACACTAGGAGAAGTTCAATAAAGAGATAATTTAATCAGAAATTTCTGATAACATATAAAAAAATACCGTACAATCAACAGCCAAAATTAACTGAATTTATAAGATTTCACTTTTTCTAACTATCGTAGTAGAAATCAGAATTAACACCGTTATGCTGCATGCAGCATAAATCACCACCAGCCAATACACTTTTCTCCTTTTGTCTGCGGCAGCTGATAAGATCATAGTAAGATGTTTTCAGCTTAAAAAAAAAAAAATCACTTCCCCTTTCCTTCTAGATCTAGAAAAGGGCATGCCACAGCATTTTCCGTAACTTCCTTTTATTATGAATGTTAGCTTAGGCTTAGAGTTGTTAATGAGCATATCCTGCTTAATCCTAATTAAAGCTTACATAAGCTTTGACTTCCTTTGACGTTCACAGAAGCTGAATGCAGCCAAAAATGGTGCCACACACAGGCCATATTATCAAGAATACAGGAAATACTGAAATATTGATCCATGAAACTGAGGCTTTATGCAATGTTGATGACAGTGAAGTTAATTCCAAAGAGGGGAAGGCTGGTTTTGCTAGGAATTTCCTTATGTCCCCTCTTTTCAGTCAGTGTTTACTCTGCTTGACACCATCTAGATTTAGACATTCTGAGCTCAAGCAAGAGGCACAGTGTTACACCAAGCCTGGGCTGCAGGACAGAAAGCAAAAAGTTTATCGCAGTCATTTTACCTGCAAACAACGCAACGTTGGCATGCTTTGCATCATAGGGGCACCTGGCCATTCCACTGAATTCCTCTTCAAGATAGTCCAGGGTATCCATCTGAAAAATCAAAGGGAGCTCCTCAGATAAAGAAACAAAGAAACAAAATTTCTTACCCAGGATGATGCTTTATGACAGTGTTTCTTCTTTTCTGGGCGCAGGAGAAGGCCCTTACTCTAACTCTACTCCTGACTGTAAAGTAAAAACTTGACAAAAAAAATCATGGAATTAAATAAAAAAAGCCTGAAAAAAGTATGTCCAGTAAGTGAGGCATTCTTTTGGAGCTAATAATTCTCACCGTGACACATTTTACTGAAGTCTTCAGTCCAGATTTTATCTGCACACAAGTTTCGTTTTGAACTGTAGCAGGCCATGTGGTCTGTGGTTCTGGCAGGGATCCAAAATTTATCCTCACCAATGACCCAACAGAAGCACTCTTATACACAGAAAAGACTGCAAACCACATCATTCAGAAGAAACAACACTAGGACAATTATCTCTGTGTGCATTTTTCTCCCCCAAGTCCAGAGGTCCTTCTGCTCTAGTCTCAGTAGTGGTGCTCTCTTCCTTGATTTGCATATTCAGAAAGATGCTCTTCACGTTTTTCTATACCAGTTGAGTCCATGTCACAGAGAATCCTCTTACCATAAAGCAAGAATTAATCTGTGCAGGAATTGTAAATTCTGAGGCTTATATGTAACCCCTGGGAAATAAATTCACCCTGGGCACTGATAACGACACAAATATACAGATTGACTTTACATGAAGTTCAAGAAGGTTTGGTGAGCTAAGGGAGAATTGTACACCTGTTATGCCTTTAAGATGCTTACACTACAGTGTTTTGAGAATAAGAACCTATGTAGCATATTCAGGCAACTTGTCTGTCTCATACTCTATAGATTACACACAGTAAAGATTCACAGAGCATGACAAATAACCCACACAGCACCATCCACTTAAATAAACTTTTAATTTGTGTGTTACAGCTTCCAAGTCCTTCAGTGGATGATTTGTGATCATTTGTTTTCTGTCATGTATCCTTTCTGTCAAAGTCCACTCTGAGGGCAGTCAGTTGTGTTTACTCAAAGGCTGAAAAGCATTTCACATGATAGTAAGAGGAAATGAGTTAGAGTCCTGAGTAACTCTTCCTGCACCAAGCTCCACAGGCTGGGCTCACCCTCACAACCACTGGCACACCTGAGGGACAGCCCTGCTTTCTGTTTGGCACACATTCAGTTCTCTCTCTGGATAATGAAGGAATACACGGAGGAAAAGCCAGGGCAGGTGTTGTTTCTGAAGACTGCCAGGGGGATCACTATCCAGCCCTGCATCACAGGGGACGAAAACTCTGGAGTAAGGGGGAAGAGGCCATTTATATGCCTCACACCAAGATGTCAATGAAATCTATAATTGTATCTAAAAGACAACTTCCACACAAGGAGACCGGCTGAGATTTGTTAGCCTCAATAATGGAATTCAGAGATTAAAAATTAAAAATTGCAAACCGTAGTAGAAGAATAAATACAGCCCAGTGATCAAGAAGCTTCATTGCATACTAGGAGCAGGCAAGGAAAGAAAGAATAAAAGAAACAGCTGTTAGAGTAGCTAACTGTACCTCAGAGTTACCACGACACAGGCTTGTATTCTTACTCAATTTGGTTAGTCCTCCACAGACTGGAAGAAAAAACTACCCTGCACTTCTCTCCCGTGTTTTCTAAACTGCAGCCATTATAGTGGCTAAATGTGGCAAAGCATCATTGCACAAAAATCAAGGAAGACCACCAGTCACAGTGAATACCATTAGGGAAGTAGTCTTCCTGGCTCTTAACATCTTTATTCTGCTTTTTTCCAATAACTCTGAACCCAAAACCTAAATGGCAGTTGTAATTTTGTCAGGAGCAGCATTACTAAAACTGAATTTTATTTTTCCAGAAAAAAAGATGAGAAATTACCTGTGGGACATAACAGCGCCTAGAAAAGCAGAGTCTGGATGTCAAATGCCTAAATAAATTTATTTCAAAGCTACTCTGGAGACATCCACTGTTGGGAGTTATATCAGAATATAATGGTAAAAACCTAAGAAAATGGGAAATATTTCAATAAGTGGGTCCTACTGGAATGAAGACTCCTGAGATACACTATGCCAAAGGAATAAATTGGCTTCAGGGCATTAATGTCAAGTATGCAGGGACCAGCAGGGTTTCTACACTGCTCCAGATAATGTTTTGGCTTTGCAGATCCCCAGCAAGTGAGGAATACTTCTCTGCCCTGCTGTACTGCTCCTTGCAGAGATTAGCTGTTCCATCACTCCCACAGCACACAATGCCATAGGATCTCCACAGCATCCCCATCTTGGGGGCTCAGAAACTCAGGTTTTGCTAGCTATGTCCCCAGGCTCCTTCAGAACTGGTTTTGCGATTGAGAACAGTAGAACAGAAATTTTAGAACATGCTACTCAGCAGTAACCCCCAATACTAGTCTATGACTTGATGTGAGTGTCAGTGACAAGCTGAGGAACTTTCTGAGGTGGGACTACAGCCCCCAGCAGGGATCTGAAGGACTCTGTACCTATGGGGGGCAGTGCAAAGTGGCAATTCTCTTGATGTGCAGGAGTTGCAAAGAGCTAGGTACTCAGTCTGGGATTTTCTCGGAAATCCAATCAACATTGAACTCGGTAGTGCTGAAACAAGTCAGGACAAACGTTTCAGAATTGAATGGAGCATAGGTGAAGGACAATCTCACGCTGCTGCCAACATAGTCACAATAAATCCAACCAAATGACAAGGCATAAGTGAAATTCTGCAAACAGATTACATACCTTGTAGTTCCTGCAAGAAGGGTTGAATGCATTTGTTCCACAGATAAACAGTGTATCCTCGTTTCTTTTTAGGAGAACCTTAATAAAGTTATGACATTCATCCTGAAGAAAAATAATAAAAACTATTTCAACTCCTGCATTTTGAGTATCTGTTTTCATTTTTAAGCAGTGATATTTCACAGGTTTAAAATTAAATTGGCTGGTACCTACTGTGATACTCTGGCCTTATTTTGACTATGTTTAACTAACCATGAGCAATTTGTAATTAATTTATATTCTAGTGGCTTAAAAATTACAAAGAGCTGAAGATAAAGCATTCATATTGTAGCTCCCAGTTTGCTGTTGTTGACAAAGGTGAATTTTGTTTGAAAACTGCTGCTTTCCTGAAGAGTGAAAAATCTGATTTTGTCACCTGTGCCACTGTCAGACAGTGACATCACCACTACAATGTGCTGGCATAAAGCTTCTTTAACTAGAAGGGGAAGTAGATGTAAAGAATCAAAGAGTCTGCGTCTGATTATGATACTACTTATGCCAGTCATAGGTTCCAGGAGGGTGAAAGTGGTGTGAGAAACAGTCCTTCTACAGCCCCACACTCATCTTTTCTGATGCTTTACCTGAACTCCTCAGTAAATTCCCACAGGGGGATGGACAGCAGCACTTGGCTTTTGAAGCAATGGTAAGCAGAACTGCTACACTAAGCATTGTGACCTGCTCCATGCCTTAAATATTTTGGGATATTGCTGTGGCTTCTGTCCTAATATTTTATCACATTTGAAGTGAACTGTTTTTGCAAATCAAAGCCTTCAGTAAGTTGATGGGAAAAGCAATTACTGGTAAGAAGTGAATGGCAAGATCCATTCCACATCACAGACAGCAGCCTGAGATAATAGTGATGCAACTAAACTGAAGTGGCAGTTGCAGAAGAAATGAAAATTGCCTACCTTATGTTTTCCCTTCATTCTGCATGTGTCTACATCAGCTTGTCTAGATTTCCATGTCAATTTCTGCAAGAATAAAGAAAGAAATCAATTAGAACTCAGAGGTTTTTCACATTTGATTTCAGAAGTAGAAGTCCCATAGGGGAGACTAGCTTTTGAATATACATTTATTGAAAGTTTTCTACACTCTTTATCCATGATTAATCCACCACAATGAAACAATGGAGATTCAGTGATGTGGATCGTTCATTTAACTTTGTTTTGCCTTCAATTCATGATACTAGAAATCCATCCCTCTTACTTAAAAGCCTAAATGAACAGAATTCAACAATTGGTGAACTTTGAAAAATGTGCATTTTTCTTAAAAGTAGTAGATGTTCTCTTCTTTTAACTGATATTGCTCTAGAAATCAGAATTATAATTTATGGACTATGAACCTTCACTGACAAAGACAACATTTTAGATCTGGAAAGAAATAAAATTCAGGTACTTCTTACCACTTCAATTCAGCTAACAAGCTCCAAGAGTTTTTCACCTGCCAAGACACTGCTGACTTTACCTGCTAACACTGTTTCTCCAGAAGATTTACAGCTAAATCCCAGCCAGTTTTTTTGTTTTTTGAGATGAGTTTCAAAAACGGTCAAATGTGGAAGCCTTATTAATTATAACGAAGCTTTGTTTAAAACCACATGGCCTAAGATGGCATCACCTTAGACATTATTGCCTTGATAGTTCTGACAGTGTTCCTGATGAGTAAACTGAGACCCTGTGCATTCATGGAGGGGCCCAAGCTGAAAGAGTAGCCATGAATGTTCCTTTCCATTGTAAGTGTATGCCCTGACTCTTTGATGAGTTAGAAAGCTCACTTTCACCATCATTCACAGTTATAATGAAGCGCTGTCCCCTCCTCCAGTGGAATTCATCCAGTGCCCAAATTTTTATGATCTTCTGTCAGACCAAGGCTGTGTTCAACATATGTTACACAACATGAATGAAATGCAAAGGAGCTGAAGAAAGATTATTTTCAGTATGTTTGTGTTAATATAAAATGCAGTAATGCAGACAAAACTTTTCTTTGTTTGAATGTAACTTCCCATAGAGACAATGTGAATACATCTACAAAGTGATGTTATAGTAAGATTTTATTTAGTCAGTTCTAGCACAAGTGAAAAAAATTTGTGCAAATGAAAATATGTAACTTGCTTCTTATGACAGAAGTTTCAGTAGACTTAATTGGGATAGTATGACTGTTACAGAAAACTGCTGCATATAAATGAATAGATGTTTGACAGATGTTCCATTGGGGACCTCACCATATTTCAGTAGATTGCTTATCAGCCCAGCTAAACCACTTATCAGAAATTCGCAGAGGACACGATTGCTATTCTAGCTCTCCACAAATATGATTAGCAATGCCATGTTACTTGCTTATTACAGTTTTACAGCAGTGTTGGCAAGTTCATGAAAACAATGTTATCATCCTATTTATTTGAAGCTTGTTCTAGTGTCCTTGGTTTCTGGGTAATGATAAAGGTTACTTACTTTGCTAAAATAAATTTCTTCTGTATGTGATGTGTCCATATCAACAGTATAAATATGGTCCCTGTAAGCAAAGCAAAGAATACAACATCAAATGGAATAGTCAGACAGTTAATTTTCTATCTATCACAAGATAATCCATAATCCATTTTTAAAAAATCTGAGATTTTACCAGAAGACATTACTGGCAGCATCCCCTGCTTCTCCCACAAAAGCCTTTTCACATATAAACTATTTGTCTTCCCATTAAGAGGAAAAAAAGGAAAGTGCTACAAAACTTCAAAGTAAGATGCTTTCCCAAAAGCAATTATTTGAACAAATGAGATTTGGGAAAGTAGATAAGTCTCAGGAGATTTCTGCTCTTTCAATCCTACACCAGGATGCCATAATGTAGCATGCAGCTGTGTTTCTTATCCTGAAATAGCTTTTAGGCACCCTTTGCCAGATTCCTGGGCTAGATGTCACTGTGGCATGTAGAGCCATCTAAGGTTAAAAAAATATCTCCCTTCCCTTCCCTTCCCTTCCCTTCCCTTCCCTTCCCTTCCCTTCCCTTCCCTTCCCTTCCCTTCCCTTCCCTTCCTTCCCTTCCCTTCCCTTCCCTTCCCTTCCCTTCCCTTCCCTTCCCTTCCCTTCCCTTCCCTTCCCTTCCCTTCCCTTCCCTTCCTTCCCTTCCCTTCCCTTCCCTTCCCTTCCCTTCCCTTCCCTTCCCTTCCCTTCCCTTCCCTGTTACAATATGGCAGAAAAAAGGCACCAAACTATTCCCAGAAATTGTTCTTTTCTTCACAATCTGCGGGCCAAACTAAACTGTAAAATATTTCTCTGAAAAAAGTTCACACTTCTTTCCTTACAATTACTTTCCTATTTTCCCAAGAACCTGTCCCTCTCTACAATTAGCTGCCAATCTGTTCTTAGAAAGAGGAAACAGACACAGCTAATCAGGTACAGAGATGTTTTTAGACACTCTTTTCTGTGTAAACAGAGAAAAAGGACAGGTCTGTATGGAATCCAAATTTGAAAACAAACACCAATCCACAAAGTTGTAGTAACCAGCACATTGAATTGGGACTGAGATCTCATTTTTACTTGAAATAAAATTGAATATTTTCAAGATGCAGAAAGCTGCGCAGCTGAAGTTTGACCTGCAGCATTGGAGGGTCTGCTGAATGCAGAACACAGGCTCTTTCCATTTTAGAAATCACTGTTCTCAAGGTTAGCTCCATATTTATTGGGTTTTGGGAAACAGTGCTAGTCTTGCCTTTAACAAAGGCAAACACGGAATACTGCTACATGAGAAATAAACACTTCTCTCAGGTGAAGGAAAGACGCAGTGTTGTGGTAGGGAACCAGCTTTGAAAATTTTTCTGCTATGGAGCTTGAGGCTGTTTTCTTTGTAAGATGCCAAATTGAGGAGCTGATGGGTTTTCTTCTCCAGACTCTAAAACCAGAGCTGTCATTTACTTACAAGATTGGTTTAATACTTCGATTTATTATTTGCCTGACTTCTGTGACAGAGCAGTGGTCAGGGCTGGTTCTGGAATAAAATTACCTATTAGCACAGTATCAGCTTCATAGATTACGTCATGGTTCCCTTTATATGTGCATTACTCTTTATTGCTGTCACTCCTGCTATATAAAAGTGGGGGAAAAAATCTCTTGAATTGCAAATGAGGTGCGGGTGGACCTATAAAACCCTTCTTCCAGCACAGCTCTTGATTTTATTCATTAGCCTTGCTTTCCAGAGGTTACAATTTTTTTTCATTTTGAGCAAGACAATTAGAAAATACAGCAGTGGTACTCAGAAAGAGCTGAGTTGTTTAGTTCCACCTCAATAAAACTGTCTTTAGAGGACTTACTATCTGATTCAAGGAACAGTTCAAACGAAACTCCGATGCTAAGTTATGAGATTGTTGGAAAGAAGGTTAGCATCAGGAAAATTACATATCATTTTCTCAAGCCACAAATGAAGCACAGTTGCTGACAGTGTCAGTAGACAGCAAAAGAGCTGTCAAATTTGGGGGAGGGCTCCCTAATCACAGAAAACGTGGGATTGTCCTCATTCTCCTTTTCCCACTGCTGCCCAACTCCTACTTTCTACTAGCTGTGGTATGTGTACAGTTTACTGCTAATTAAGTTATTCTAACACAAATTTACTTAATCCTAGAGCTTCCGTTTTTCCCACCTCCAGTCAGCAGAACTGAGTTCTGTTGCCATGGCATAATCTTGTTGAGGAAGGGAATTTAAATAATGCCACTGGCTGTGCATGACCCTTGGAACTCGGAGCATGGTTCGGAAACACATAACTGCGAAGGAGGAGGGAGCCATCCCGTAGCCTGCTCCGTGCCTGCTTGGTTCACACACACACAGGAGGAGCGGCACATAATGCGAACAAAAGCTGCCACCACACGAGACAATGGGAGGAGGAGACACAGCAAACTTAGAAAAGGATGTGTGTGCCTGGGTGTGTGGGCCAGCGAGAGAGAGATGAGGAGCGAGTACCCTTCCCACGAGAAAAAAGATGACAGAGCCAGTCCTTAGCAAGCCTGTTCAGAGAGTAAAGCTTCATGGCCTTTGACTGAGTTATTCTAATTTATGTTGGCTGTGTATTTCTGTCTGATAACATGAAATAATGCCTTTGTGAAGTGACACAAAACTTTATTTGGTAATAGCTAATACAGGAGTTGGGTATCCCATATGACAAAATAAGCAGTGGGACTGACAGAAATTTTGCTCTATGCCAGTTGATCATTAATAAAATGTAAGCAGTTCTCAAATCTGAGTTAGCCTTTCTGGTGGGCTGAAACTGTCTGCAAAAGTCAACATGGATTTTTCCAAAACAAGCAAACAAAAAACCTCCCCAACCTAAACACAACAGCGCTAAAATAAAAATGCTCACTATTTAACCATTTGTTTTGATTGTTTTTCAGATAATTGGATAAAATATAAACTTGGGATTGCTGTATTTCAATGCATAAAAAAAGCATGAAAGCAATATCTCATATAATAGTCCAAAGATTTATTTAGCTACAGTTTTCAATGAATCTTGTTATAAAACTCTTTGGCAAACACATTTGCTTGCGTACTAATTTGCTTCCAATCTCTAGATTTACTACCGCCTTTGAAGGAAATGCAGTATTTGAATTACAAACTTTCATCCACACGAGATACTGAAGGATGACTCATTTTCTGAAGTTTGTTACTTAAAGATAAAAATTATCTCTGAATTTCAACTTGTATCACATAGTCTTGTCAGCCCAGGAAGGACTTCATTTGGTAACATGGAGGGGGAGAAGAATATGTCAAAGAGCTTTTGAGTTACCAAAGGAAAAACAGTGTAAGAAGATTTTTTTCATGCCCATGTAAGTACAAAACAGATCAGGTCTTTATTCTTTTTTGTAGGTCACAAGATCCTAGGACTATATAAGCACTCTCATTGTAGCAAGTTGTTTTATACAAATGAGGAAGAATGCCTATTCACATACTAGTACATGTTATCCCCCAAATATTAGCATTCTTCATATAATTTGTGCACACATCCCAAAACTGTTTTATATCCCAAAACTGTTCTCTGGGTTTTCCTGCTCTAAAGCCAGTTACTTGGGCACTGAGACAGTCTAACTGCGTCAATCTCAGTCTGGGAACAAACTATGAAAACAGCACAGCAAAATCTGCAAAGAGGATTTACCACCACCTCGCTGCAAATAATTTCCTAATTTAAAGGAAAACAAATGAGGAAAGCAAAGGGAGCTCAGTCATGAAAAGGAGGAAATCCTGCCACCACCTTTCAAACCTATTCAACCCTCAGTCCTGCCCCACTCTTTATCCCATTAAAAACGGCAAAAATACCAATCTCAGAGCCCAGACAAAGCATGGGGCTGATGTCTCCCTGTGCCCTGTGACCACACCATGGCAGCTCCTGTGGAAGGATTCTTGCTCTCTGCCTGGACTCCATGCAAGGTCTTGCTGTGAGAGCCCTGAGCTCTGCCCCCCCATGCAGCAAGGGGCATGCAGGGAGCCTGGGAAGCTGCAATTAGCCAGAGCAGCTGCTATGGCTGGGTAATGGAACAGGTGTGTTCTTCCAGCAGCCAGGGACATGGCTCTGAAAAGTGTCACTCAGTGACCGTGCTGGTGTAATGCAATTACCAATTTTGTGGTGCTGCACAGAGATGGACAGGCAGCTTTCCCCACAGGACACATCCGACCACCCAGGAGATGGGGAGTGGCTGCCTGAGAAGAAAGGCAGGCAGCTCCCCAAGGCTGCCAAGGGCTTTGCAGACAGGGCTGGTGGTGACAGGCTGCCTGTTCAGCAGCTGTTCCCCTTCACTCTTGGCCATCCCACCCACCACTTCTCCCTTCTGCAGCAACAGCCTGGTTTTATGTGACACATGCAGAAAGGTGTGTGTTTTTCCAATGGAGAACCAGAAAACAGGCAGAAAACAAGCTACTACTTGAGAGGCAGCTTGCAGGGAGGTCCCAAACAGCATCTGGGTCCAAGAGCTCCTAAACTGGACTACCCACCCTTGCAAATCTGGACCACCCAGCCTTGCTAATCTGGAGCCATCTTGCCATCATTCTGCATCTCTCATGTAATTCCCACTCTAAGATCGTCAATCTTCTTTGCTAACAACAGTTATGGATGTGAAGTGTTAATATTGGATCTCTGCAAGTTTGGCAGCTGTCTAATGGGTGTAGGCCCACTGAGGTTGACAGTGCAAGCTGAGCTAGGTAAACTAAATGGGTGGCTCATGTGCAATTTTTATAAAAAGACATGCTCATGTCTGCACAGTATAGCTCTCCAAAAAAAGTCAAGACACTAAATTCAATTAACATTGAGGGAGCATGTTCAGTTCTTTTTCTTTGTCTTAAGATACCATAAAACATGCCAAGATCAGCAAAATTTCATTCTAATAACTCTTATCAAAAAACACATCTGTGCACAGAAGAAATATTCTCTAAAATTTGTCATTATTGGTGAGCACTAGTGGAATAAAATGATGAGGATGGCATTGCTTCTCCATGGAACTAAATTATATTTCTGGCAACTTCCCTCTTGCAGGTCTCAGAGGAAGGTAGAGGCATGTAGCCCTAAAACACAGGTGCAACACATTGCAAAACTTTAGTTGATCATCTAGCAATGTTTCTAATATGTCTCACTAACAGGCTGCAAAGCTCTCTGTGAGTGCAAGACAAGCCTAAAAATAATGTGTCCGTCAGAGAAGAGCTCAGAATATTCCTTGTGTTCTCCTTGCTCCTCTGAAAGCAGTCAGAGAGGAGTGCTGAAGCAGGAGGCTACTGACCTAGCAGCAACGTAGAGGGTCCTGTTCATGACCATGACAAGCTGGATGTCCAGCCGGTGCCTCTGCGTGGTGTTCCGCCCTGGTTTGTGACCCACAAACACCGGATACTGTCTTGTGTCTGTGGAAAGGAAAAAGATCAACAGGGTCAAAAGAGAATAACAAACTGAAATGGTGCTAATGTGAATCACCATGGGGCCCAGCTCTAGCCAAAACCCGTGGTTTCTGTTCTGCCCTGGAAGCACAGACTGGGGCTGGAAGGCATGAGCACAGAGAGCTGGGGAGTTCTTCAAGGTTACAGTGTCTGCAGCTGCAAAGGAGAAAGTCACCACCTTTATAGAAGACAAAAACTGTGAATTTTTTTAAGCATAAAGCTGTTCTGGAGCTCTTGGTGCACAGGTACATGGCACTTTCTTGCAGTTTTTCCTTCACTGTTTGCAGAGCTTAAATGCTTGCTCCTGTCTGCTAAAGCATGTCTATCAGGATGAAGCTGTTCCACAGTGGCCAATCAATCAACACAATGACTGGACTGGTAGTGGCTAGAGCAAAAGGCTTGGCTCTTGTTGGCTCTAACTGCCAGTTCCCTGGGTTTTCTACAGGACTCAACTGCTGTCACAGAACGGCTGCAGGGTTTTCTGAGAAATGGTGGGAAATCACCACTTGAACTTTATGAAGTGAAAGTCACTGCACATTATTTTGGCAACCAGTCTGATATTCCAATCCTTCTGGCAACTGGGCAGCAATACTAATTGGAATCCCCATGCTGAGATTCTGCTATCAACAAGTCAGCTTCCTGCCCTCCAGTTCTACGAGTCAGCAAGAGTATTTATTGTCTATTCCTTTTTTTTTTTGGGGTGAGAGCTCAGCACTCACACAGGGTGTTCCACTGCTCCTCAGATGGGTGTACAACCTAACAACAGTGAACACTTCTGATCAAGGGCCACTTCACATTCAGTGATGAGCACTACCGTGGCAGACCTGCTGCAAGTGAATGTTATACTGAGCTGACTAGCATCTAGCTATGGGTTTTCCCCATTAATATGCCTTCCTGGAAAACTGCAGCTCCTTGGGGGAGTCTATTTCTGCAGAAACTCATCTGCTGCTTTAGTATTTTCAGCTATTGTCTTCTAAAAGCATTGTACCTATTAAGCTTGGTCAAAGTATTGGTTCACAGCACAGCCTCAGTGAAGGACCACATAGTGTCACGTGACACAAAGTCTGGCGATAAAACTGGATAAAAAAAAGGAACATCTCACCAAACCAGGTGCTGACTCTTTAAGAAATAAATTAAGACACCAGGCAGGATTTAATCCTTCTGATCATGTCCTACATGCAAAATGCCCAGTTTTATCGTCAGGCTGTCTTCTACGCAGTAGTGTTTCCTCTGTAACTCATGGATCTAGAACAAACTAAGGATGTTCGTGTCCACTTCAGCATGCAATGCTGCAGAGGAAAAATCCTCCCATGTTCTATTTCTCTAAAAACATCAAGTATGGCAAATTTTTCTAGGAATGATTAGCACTGCCTTTCTGGAGGGTGAAAATGTTGGTGGCTGAAGTGGCCACACTGCTATGTTTCACCTGTGGTTGCTTCAGAGCAGTTCTTCCCTGTTGTTGTACCCCAGAAATCTATTAGCATTTGCAGCACATCAGGTGTGCCCTGGAGTCTTGTCTTTCAGAATAATGTTACACAGGACAGACAAGTTTTTGGGTACCAGGACCTTGCAAAGCACAGTGAACATGGACCATTTAAAAACCAAATTCCTGAACAAAAAAAGAATTGAACACAAGCCTGCTCTTGGGTGACTTACTACTCCCTGGCATACTTTTAGGGGCCCAGATGCTAAAGACTTCCTTATAAACATCTGAAACTTTGGGACTTTGAAGAATTTTCATTGCCATTATCACAACTGAGATGAGGCGAATGTGAAAGAATCAGATAAGTCAAGCCTGATGTCCACTGTAAGATACACAGAAAGCTCTCCACCTGTTTAGCCAGCAGATCTCAGTATGCAGCTGCTGGTGTTACACTAGATTTTGGAGAGTTTGCCAATCTCTACTGGTAAGAAAGGAGAGACCTTCTGTCATACAAGATTCTTTGTCTTGATTTAGTTTTTAGCTTCTTCAATTCTGTCTTAGGAAAAAAATGCCTAATGCTCAAACAGAATCCATTTGAGCTTAAAGAAGACCAATTATTTGTATTAGATTACCAAATAATTGGACCATATGAAAAAGTCATGTTCCTATGTCAGTACCTGACAATGTACATTGACTGATATGGGAGAAATCAAGAAAAAACAATTTTATCTGCTGCAACTGTATTTAAGTAGTGTTGATTTGAAGTTCCCTGATCAGCACTGCATGTGCTCCTCTGGCCCCTCATACTTACAGTTGCCATGCGAAATACTGATAGGCTCAGAATCTTCCGGGAAACCAGCCCCAGCAAAGTGTAGCAGTGTGAAATATAGCAGCAAGGCTTCTGACCTCATAGTAGTTCAGCTGTGAGGCTTCACTTCTTCACTTCACCCTGTGGAAGACAAACAAGAGTTTCAGCACCTTCAGGTGGAACAGAGCTTTAAAGAGTGTGGGAAAGTGGAGGAACCTTTTCTCCTCAGCCCTCTCACTCCACCTGAGGAGGCATGCTGTGTTTCTAAGCAGAAACTGCCCTGCAAAGCCAGTTATTCTTCAGCTCATGCCCTAGCAGGGCCACATCTTGCTTGAGAATAGAATTATGGACCTGTGTGTTACAAAAATTTTTCTGCCTCTGATGCTTATATGTAATAAAGATGCTTCATCTCCTGCACTGATTGATGGCTGACAAGAGTTTTCCAAGAAATATTTTATTTTCCCTTTCTTTGGTTTACATAGTTAGATGTTGACATGATGACACACACCAAAAATAAAAAAAAACCCCTCACACTCCATTATTCTGGTTAAAAAGAGATTAAGAGTTATACTACAGGACTGATTCATACCCTGTAGAGTTGTGAATCAAGTGAAGAAACTGAGAGAGCTTGATGGAGCATTCAGAACATGTCATTCGGCTTTACCATAAAAATATGTACCCATAAATTCAGGCGTCGTAAAACCAATACTCCAACTTGTGATAAAATAGGGAAGAAAAGAACTGTCTAAATCCAGCAAATTTTTTTCCCTGTGTTCCACTGATGCATTCATTCATTCATTCATTCATTCAGATTTCATGTACAAAAATATCCCTAAATCTTTAAGATAAAAGGAACCACTGGGGCCTTTGGATACAGTGAAAAAAAACAGCACATAATACAGTAAATACTTCATAATTCCCAGGCAAATTTCACAGAGAAATTGATCTGTAGGGGAAATCAGTGCAAAAGTGGGGTTTTCTTTTCATCCCTTCCAGAGTTTCAAACCTTTGATGCTGCCTGCCAAAGATTCCTTTTGAACAAAGCTATTTTACAGTGGTCTGTCAGTCATTCAAGATTTATGGGCAGAAAGTCAAACTTCATAACCTACATAGTCTTTGAAACTTAATTTGGCAAACAAAGTGCTAACTTGCCCTTCTGCAGCACTATTTAATATTAGATACCTGTGTCTCCTTTCTTGATGCCAAAAAAAGCATTAGCAAGTGTTAAACGTTGGATTCCTCATTTTTTAACCAATAGAAAAGTGTCATAATAATTAATTTGCCTCATCAGATATTTGCTTTCAAATAAAATTTCAGTTGCTATAAATGGTTTGGAGTGGGGGATCTGTTGCAGGGTGATACAGTCCATAAGGACTGCTGATTTATTACACTCTCTGTGTTAGTCTATTTTTATTTCAACACAAAAATTGGAATTTTGGCTGATTCTCTATTTCTATTAACAAAACAACTGAGAGACCAAGTTAGAGACCAAGAATAGGAAAAAAAATAATGTAAGGCTGTGACTGACAACTGAACAAAGTTTCAGATAGATGGTGAAGGATAAAAATAGCAAGAATAAAGGCAATACAATGCAGACAGTGTAGGTCTATTATAACTTACAAGAGAACA
>NC_088200.1:65435870-65478050 GCF_028769735.1 Zonotrichia leucophrys gambelii
GGGGGCCCTTCCCAGCACTGCAAAGCTACCCATTTGCGAACAATTCTCAGGGGCAACAAGCGGGTCCGCAGGGATTGATATCCCCACCGCTGACACAGTAACCATTTTAACAAAAGAAATATGTAAAGTGCCTCTTGATGCCTATGGTCCGATAGGACGGGGATTGAGTGCGTTTTTGATAGGGAGATCAAGTACTACACTTAGAGGTATTCATGTGCATCTAGGGCTTATTGATGCTGATTATTTAGGGCAGATTCATGCTATGGTATCCATTGATGACCCTCCTGTCTCTATTCAGAAAGGAACTTGCATTGCTCAACTTGTACCTTTTGTGAGTTCTGTTCCAAATACAGCGGACCGAAGTCGCGGCACAGGAAGCTTTGGATTGACAGGAGAACCTCAAGTGTTTTGGACTGAGAAAGTAACAGAGAGCCGTCCAGAAAAGACATGCACTCTCACCGCCAGTGGATGTCATCCAGGAACTATATCAGTAACAGCTTTGATTGACACTGGAGCAGATGTCACAATACTCTCACGACTTTGCTGGCCTCAATCCTGGCCTCTTACTCGTGCAAGTTTTGGACTCCTGGGATTGGGTGGTGCTACAACAGGTGGCCTGTCGGCCATTGTAATTAATGTAAAACATCCTGATGGCCAACAAGCTAACATCAGACCCTATGTTGCCGATATCTTGTTGGCATCTGACAACAAGCAACAGTTGTCAGCTCTTAGACAATGTGCTGTGACAAATTTGAAAGCCTTTGGTTTGATCATTGCTCCAGAGAAAGTGCAGGAACACATGCCTTGGAAATACCTAGGTATGTTGCTGACCAACACTCAAGTTATGCCTCAACCTGTAAAGTTAGACATTGATGTTAAAACTGCTACTGATGTACAGAAATTGGTTGGTTTAATAGGTTGGATTCGATCATATTTAGGCATAACTAATCATCAGATACAGCCATTGTTTGATTTGCTTTCAGGCATCACTTCCTCCACTGATGAGAGGCAATTGACCTCAGCAGCAAAAAAGACCCTAGAAGAAGTTGAATTAGCCCTAGCACACAAATTTGTTAACAGGATAGATCCCTCTGTTGATGTTCAATTGTTTATTTTGAAGGACCATGAAATACCATGTGGAATACTGTGTCAATGGAATGATAATTGGGAAGATCAGTTGCATATTCTGGAATGGATATTTTTATCTTTCAGATCTCGGAAAACAGCTCCAGGACTTTATGAGCTTTTTGCAGATATTATCATCAAGGGTCGCAGGCGTTGTCATGAGATTTTGGGACAGGACCCTGTGACCATTGTGATACCTGTACAACAGTGGTATTTCGAATGGTGCTTTCAAAATAATCATGAATTGCAATCTGCCTTATCTTGTTTTACAGGCCAAATCTCGTATCATTTGCCTTCTCATCCTGTTCTAACACTGACTAAAGAGATCCCTTTTGAAGGCAAGCAAATTTGTTCTCCTGTTCCAGTGGAAGGTATAACGGTTTTTACAGATGGGTCCGGGAAAACCGGAAAAGCAGCTGTGTCTTGGAGAAAGGATGATCACTGGGAATATCAGACAGTGATTCAGCAGGGATCTCCTCAACTGGTTGAACTTTCTGCTGTTCTTTTGGCTTTTACTTTGTTTCCTGGTTCTGTAAACATAGTTACTGATTCAGTTTATGTTGCCAATTTGGTTAAGCATTTAGATCAAGCAGTGTTGTATAATATTCAAGAGAAACCATTGTTTACCATATTAGTGAAGTTGTGGACAGTTATTGGTGCTCGAAAACATTCTTACTTTGTTATGCACATTCGCAGCCATACATCATTACCAGGATTTTTTGCTGAAGGCAATGCCTATGTAGATTCTTTAGTAGCTGCTGCTGCAATCAAAACTGTACCCAATGTGTTGCAGCAGGCAATTTTATCCCATCAATTTTTTCATCAGAGTGCTCAAGCTTTACAGCAGCAATTCAAATTGTCTACTGCTGAAGCAAAGTCTATTCTTTCCTCTTGTCCCGACTGTCATATGACTCATGTTACTCAGTATTATGGTACCAACCCTAGAGGTCTTTCTGCGTTAGAAGAATGGCAAACTGATGTTACAAAAATGCCAGAATTTGGTCGCTTTAAGTATATTCATGTTACAGTTGATACTTTTTCTCATGCAATGGTTGCTTCAGCATTCACAGGAGAAAAAACTCGAGATGCTATTCGTCATTTTTATCATGCCTTTTCTATTCTAGGTGTTCCGTGTCATGTAAAAACAGATAACGGCCCAGCATATGCTTCGCACAAAATGCAAGCATTCTTTCGTGCTTGGGGCATTGAGCATTCAACAGGTATTCCACATGTCCCCACGGGCCAAGCAATTATTGAAAGAGCTCACGGACTTCTTAAACGTCAGGTTCAAAAACAAAAAGGGGGAATGCAACAGGAGCCACCTCAAGTGAGATTAGATAAAGCTGTTTATGTGTTAAACTTCTTGCGTCCCCTACCTGACTCACAGTTATCTCCAATCTTTTGCCATTTTTCTTCTTTGAATTCTAAGCAACCAAATTTCCATAGAAATGTCAAGGTATGGGTGAAGGATTTGATTACTGGTATATGGTCTGGTCCAGTGGAACTGATAACCTGGGGAAGGGGTTATTCTTGTGTTTTGACAGATAATGGTCCTCGATGGGTTCCTGCTCGCTGTGTCAAACCTTACCTAGAGCGTGCGGGAAAGGACAGGATCGATGGTTCCGCAGCTGAAGCAGAGCGTGTGGATGACACTGGCCAAGACCATATATCAGTACTTGAAGATGGATGAAGGACAGGAACGATTGTATTAAGAGTGGGAATTTTGTTGATGGTTGTGATTGTGATTTTGTATGTCCCCTCTCTGCTTGGGTTTTTTCAAAGGGCCCTGCAGAAATCCATAGCAGCTGTATTTACAGTTCAAAAACAAAAAAGGGGGAATTGTGGAAGGGGCTAGCAGCGGGCCTGTTAGCTAAAGGAGCAAGAAGTAAGAAGAAGAAGAAGCTGATAAGGAGCTTTCTCCAAGGCCGTAACCAAGGAGATCGAGAGAAAGAAGATGAGAGCATTCTGCAGCTGGACGAAGCGATTTTAGAAAGTTAGGTGGAGTCAGAGTAACTTTTCACCAATGGCATGATATTGAATTATTGTGGCCAATAGCTAAGGTAGAAGAAGGGTAAACAACTGGAAAGTGTATAAAAGATCAGCCATTTTCATTAATAAACTGTTGCCAAGTGTTACCAACTGAGACTGCTTGTGGTCTCTGCTTTATGTCGTGACCGCCTCGACTGCGACAATTCTACACCTAACCAGGCAGAGACAACGGGCCGAGAACAGAGACCTCTGGAATAATAGAGTTAAAGTGGGGGAAAGCCGGCAGAACTTTTGCTTACTACAATTGCAGCCAGAGAAGAGAGAAGTAAAAATATGTGGGAGCAGCCCTGCAGGCAGCAAGGTGAGAAGCAGGGGCTGGCGGCTCCAAGCACAGAGATTCCCCTGCAGCCCGTGGTGCTGACATGGCGAGGCAGCTCTGTCCCCAGGGAGCTCCTCAGAGGAGCAGAAATCCACCTGCAGCCCAGAGGAGACCCCACCCTGGAGCAGATGTATTCCCAAGACACTGTGAATCTGTGGGAAGACCATGCTGGAGCACAGATCAGAACCTGTGGATCCATGGAGAGAAGAGCCCACACTGCTGCAGGTCTGCTGGCAAGACTTGTGACGCCATGGAAAATCCACATGAGAGCAGTCTGTTCCAGAAGGACTGCACATTCCACCAGTACCTTTCCTGATTAGCAAAAACCTTGCACTTGTTCCAAAAAAGTGTTACTGGTCTAGAACGAACCAGCAAGAAATATGCATTATCAAATTTGTAGGGTTATACCATGCTAGAAGCAGACATATTTGAAAAATCAGAGGGTTGGGCTGTAGATTCTCTCCTGGGATGCTGGTAAGTAACACATGGATCCCTCCCAAGACATGATTCCTCAGCATAAGGACTCTGGTGTTATATTCTGGGGCATAGACTCCTGAGAATAAGAGCAGTGATAGCCTCTATAAATCTGCACCTATCCCAAAGCTGACTGCCGTACCCAAGAGCACCACCCTCCAGAGATGATACTTTAGAGAATAAGTGAGAAACATAGTAGGTGCTTAAATGAAAGGGTATCTCAGCAACACACCTTCTGTCCAAGAAAATGAGGTGCAGCCTTGGCTGAGAAATTATCTGAGGATATTTTTTGAGCTAAACCTGCTTTGCAAAAATTAATTCTAGTTAAAATAAATTACTTTCCATGCATCTGTAACCAAATTAAGTTCTTTAGTTTGCTATAAATCCAGCCTAGGACACAATGCAAGTTTAAGAATAAATTACATTGGAGGAAGATGGACAGCTTTCAAATATTGCTAAAAATGTTGTTCAATTCCCACAGTGAAAATTTCTTTCTTTACTGGGCACTGTTAGAGATATTTCTTTCAGATAAATTGCAGGAAATATAATTTGCATACATATTTGGATTTTTTTTCCTAAACTAACTTTAAATTTGTTTCATTTTCCTCAGAATGCACTACCCCACTCTTAGCACATGAGCAATGTTACTGCCATGGGTCCATTGTGTTTAAATCTCCCCTTTTACTCCCACCTGAGTTTTCCTGAAAATGGAAGACATTACCTGAAAGGTATATTCCTCACACATTTTTGCAAAATTTAGGAAATAAAATACTACAACTTAAAGGGAGGAGAAAGGACAAGACGAACAAATTTTTGTGTTGGTTTCCTCCTCCCTTAACAGCAACGGACTTCTTAAAACTGCCTGAGAGCAGTTTTAAGCATCCTGGGTGGGATGGGCACAACTTCTCATGAAGCTCAGCTTCATTAAGTAAGATTCTCATAGTTCAATTTCTTTTGTGGTCACAGAAACGACTAGTGCTTTTTTTTATATGAAAATAGAGCTCAATGGAAACAGGTAGAAAGAAAAAACTGAATGAGAACCTACAGGTCTTTCTTTGATGGTTTCCCCCTCAACTTTGCAGCCCAACCCTTTCTTTCAATTCATGTCGTTCCATATTAAGTATGCTACAAAGAAACCTTCTGGGCACTGCATACATTTCAAACATTATCCACCAGCCAGGCAAAGGGCATCCAAAGGTTCAGCAGCACAAGTGTACTTAGAGGGAAGGAATTATCTCTTGCCTCCGAGGACAAAAAGAGGTGTGCACCTGGAGGGTATCATGTACTCTTTTATCTTCACTGGAAATAAAAAAGAGAGTATAGTGCAGAGATAATTTTCCTTTCCACTTAATTAAGTGAATACTTACCCAATTTATTAAATCAGCTTCAGAATTAAACATTTTTATATAAAATTTTTCACATTTTTGCTTTTTTCTTGACACACTTAGAATCACAGAATGGCCTGCTTTGGAAAAGAAAGATCATCCAGTTCTAACATCACCACAACAGGCAATGCCACCCACGAGGTTCAGGTTGCTCAGGGTCCAATTCAACCAGGCCTTGAAGACTTTCAGGGATGAGAAATGCACAATTTCTCTGGGCAAACTCTTCCTGTGCCTCACCATCCTCACAGTTAAGAATTTCTTCCTTACATCTTATCCACACTTCTTCTTTCAGTTAAAAAAATCTTTCCCCCTTGTCCTATCACAACATGCCTTTAATAATAAAGTGCCTCTCCCTCTTCCTTTTTAGTTCCCATTATGTACTGAACGATGCAACGTCTTTCAGCACAGCACCTTTCAGATTGCTGAACATCCCCAGATCCCCCAGCCTGCCTTCACAGCAGTGGTGCCCCAGCCCTCAGATCCCCGTGGTGTCCCTGCTCTGGGCTTTGTCCAGCAGGTCCATGTCCTTCCTGTGCTGGGGCCCCCAGAGCTGGTCCTGCAGGTGGGCTCTCACCAGAGCAGAGCAGAGCAGAGGGGCAGAATCCCCTCCCTCACCCTGCTGCCCACCCTGCTTTGGATGGAGCTCAGGATACCACAGGCCTGGCTGGCCCTCTTGATCAGCATAGTCTGCTGGTAAAATGTTTTTACAGGTCAGTGAAAATCTATAATCCACATTGCCTTGCATTGCCAATTTCAGTGTTTACTTCCACTTTGAGGAACAATATTCTGGACACTAAAACTGCAGATCAGTTACCAGACTCTGTGAGATGTCTTCCGAGACAGCATCTCCACAGCAGGATCAATGCCAAAGCATAAAATCAAAACCCAACCAGCAGATTTATTGTGTGAGAAGAGATACACCTGTAAAGGAATGACTGATGAAAAGACCAACATAGATAAACACCCAGTACCAGAATGAATGCCTATTAGCCAGAAAATCTGTAAATGATCTGTTAAAAATATGTGAGAGTCAAAAAGGAACATGAGAACAAAAAGAGTCCAGACCTAGTTTTCTAATGGTTTCAATGTTTTCCTAACTCACCAAATGAGAAGCCTATTCACACAACCTTGGCTACAGGCTGGCTCTTGGAGATTGGTGTGTGCCCATGCAATGAGAAATTATGTCAGCACTGTGCAGTATGACTGAGCATGGTACTGCAGAGCTTGACAATGGGGAAATAGAGAAAAATTGAGCACAATTATGTTGGGCCTTCAAATTAAGCAAAGGACTTTTGACAATACTGAAACACAATTACTTTGATGTCGGTTTGGTTTTAGTAAAGTTGCCCCCTGAAGCGTATAAGTGCCATCTCTACTGTGCTTCTCATGCTGATGGAAATAAAATTGTCTCATCAATGAAAGTAATTGCACATTTAAAAAAATATACATACACCAGACTCAAGAGTTAGTTATGCACATATTTTAATAAAGATTAAACGGAGAATGACATTCCTTTGCATGAGAAAATATCTCATGATTCAGCAATCCCTGTCTGGCTCTCAAGCTCCATATTTCAATGCACAATCTTCTGTCCCCTTCATAAGCAGCCCGTGCTGGTCAATGCTGCAGACAAGACTGTGCGTTAAAATGTACCTTTGATTAGATTGAACCATCTATGACATTTTTCAATATCATAATTTAGATAAATACCTTCAGGGTTGAACTACTTCAAACCCTCTTTGATTCTATCAGCTGAGAAATTACTTACAATCAGTAGAACTTTAAAAATTTCCTAAAAGATTTGGGGACTTAAAGTGTATTTTTAAAGTAATTTTTGAAAAGTATGCTATGCAATATTCATGTTCCTTTGGACCTTACTAAAAGTCACTTTTGCTGAAAACAAGAATTAACACCATTTTGCTGTTTCATAAATCAGACATCATAAATTGCCTTCTTCCTGATAATTTAAAGGGTAAAAAATCCCCACCATAGCTAATGGAAGTAATAAAGTAATAGTAAGTTCACCTAAATACTTGCTTATATGTGCCATATTTTTAGAAACCATTGCTAATAATAATAATTGGGCAGCAGAATCTTAACCATGGCCAGAAATTGCACAAGAAACTAGAGAAATAAAAAGGTAGAAGTATTATGATATGAAGAGAGCTTCTACGCATGTTTTTTCCCTGAATTCACTGTTAAAGGATACCATGTCACCAATATTTTAAGATGTAATATTTAACAATGTATCTGAGTGCTGCCTTTTCTTTCTTAGAAAGTTCTTACTCATCAATTTCTTTAAATATTTGGGGGTTGTTGGGTTTTTTTCAAAAATCTCCTCATTGAAACATTTAGAATATTAAATTTACATATGGCTGCCTGTTTAAAATCTCAACTTTAGGTAGTCGCATCAACCTTTGATTAAAAGCACAAATGTAACTAGTTTTGATCCCTGACTCAATCAATCAAACTCTTAAAACTTCAAATTCCTTCTGTGGAGCCGGTTACTGATAACATATTTAAGCTTCACATTCTTCAGTAAACCTAAATTCTGCTTGATGTATTTTTTGTTCACAAGCTCACACTAAGACATACAAAAGCCAATTATAACAGAAACACAAATGCTGACATTCAGCAATGAATGTTCATTACAGGAAAAGTTAAAGAACCTTGTTTTTATCAAACACAACCAGGAAAACTAACTTTAAAATGTAAATGAATGCTTAATTCATATTTTTTACATCCCTCTCTGAATAATGAATTGGTATGAAGTGATACAGTCCTGTTAGTACATCACCCTATTTAGGCAAGCAGAATGTAGGCATTTCAAACACAATAACAATATTATTTTTTAGACTATCTTGTGTCATTTATTTATCACAGCTGTTCAACATGAAAATACAGAGGACTCCTGGCTGTCAGTCACAGCCATTGTGCACGAATATCCAAGACTCAGGCGCACAGCTGGCCATAACCAATTCAAGCTATACGCTAACAAAATAAAAAGTACGCTAAGACAGTGTGTTATGCTCCCCGGCATCATACACAACCAAAAGAAAAAGGAGACTTCTGCTGAAATACTAGCATACTTTATGGAACAGCCTTCCTTGAAAAACGTCTTTACTGTATTGTTCCTGAGACAAGTCCTGGATGGCAACAGAACAACCATGAAGTATCCATATTTTCCAAAGTGCCAGTTGCAGCACTGCAATGGGAAACAGCTGTTTCAGGATGACTCTCCATAGTCCTGAAATAATATGCAGACAAACACATGTAAATAGATGAATACAAGCATGAAGTTGAAAACCATTTTAAAGGAAACTAAAACATTGGTAGAGAAATGTATCTAATAAATTGCTTACATTTACATAGTTTAGAATATATTCAATCAAATACCCCAAACTCTATTTTTACTTACAGAGAAACAAAATAATTCAGATACTTTGATGTTACTGAGTATTTGAAGCATTGTGGTGAAAGTAATATTTTTATGTAAGCAATTAATAAACATTAATTTTTGAGATTTGCAGCACATACAGTTTAAAAGGAAATGTTAAAAAAGAAGGCACTAAAAAATGTTTAAAAACCCAAACAAACAAACTCAATCAAATGGTCATTGTTATTTTATTTATGGATTTCTACTATCCTCTGTGGCAATTACACATTTAAATGTTAGCTGTCTGTTGATATCCACATTAGTGTGTGATAAAAACCATAAAACTCTCATTAAACCCACGAAAGTGGAGAAGAAATAAAATTTACTTGCCATATCCATTTAGAATTCCATTGTTTTTGTAACTCATTAAGAAGACACACAATTACATTTGCACTCTGCCTCAGAAGTTTTGTTACAGATGTCTGCAGCTTTGGTAAAGAGAGGGGCTTAGTGGAAAAGCAAACACTTCTCCTGTTATTTCCCAGAAATTTTACTTTCCCTATAAAATCACTTCTTTTCCAATTTTCAGCCCAAATTATTCTTTTTTATGTTCACTAGTTAAAATTAATAGTTTTCATTTAATTTAGAGTAAGACATATATATCCAAACCTTCCTTGCAGCAGTTCTGGTACAAATGCTTCATAATGTTTAGTTTTTATGGGTGAGACAAATTGCCAAAGGAAGACACAATCTCTATTTGCCAGTGACATATTTTTGATAACCAAAAAAAAAATTCTCAAAAAAGGGTTTAAGATAAAATTGCACTCATTTCAAAAAAAAAAAAATTCCTTGTGATTATGCCTTCTCCCTGTCATTTCAAGATTAATAAATATATCCTCCATAATTTTTAAAGAATGAAAAAACTGAATAAAAGTTAGTATTTTGTATAGCGAAAGGAACCTGTAAACCTCTGTGACTTAGTATTCAGCATCATTTTTGCTGCTACTATTTTTATAAAGTTCTGGAGAACAAGACAGTTGTGGTGAGCTTACACTCATCCTACCTCTGAGGAGACTGGCCCAAGGCTTTTCTTAGTCAGCAACACTGACACAATCCTTATGCTGTAATAGCAATAACTTACTGTTTTTAACAAACAGCAGCCTTTGTTCTGAGGGGACTCGTGTCCCTCTTGGCTCTGTGACTTATCAAACACCCAAGACATCCAATAGTGCTTTAAAAGGCACTGCTGGATATACCTGATTGCCAAAATGTGGGGTTTTCGTTCTAATGTGTAAAACCTCCACTCTCATTTTGTGCCTGCTTACTTTCCATATATAACGCTTTGCATCCCTCTTCACCATACAAGACAGACAAAATGTGTATCCAAGAAATCATCTCAACAATCCATGAACAATATTTCTAACAACAAATATTTTATTAAGCTACTTTTACCCAACTGTAAAGTTAGCTCATAAAACAAACAAATAAAAAAAGTTCTACAACATGTACATAATTTATGGTGAAACATATATTTATTACACTTTTTAAACACCTAGCTTATATCTCAACACCTCTAAAATTGTAACACCTTTAAAGCAATAAAGTACTTTGATTCTTATAGATATATCTTTGGACTAACTAAAGACATCAAGAACAAGCAGCATTTTACCTTCTCCCGGAGAAACTGCCTACAGACTAACAGCAAGTGTCACTTCAGTTTAATGTCTGTCTGCTTTCAAGGATGTATGTCTTTCAAAACAGGGTCATGATCTAATATGACTTTCCTACTGATTTTTTTTTTCCAAGGTAATTTAAGCTGTCTGGAGGTTTGGGGATGTTACAGATTCTCATTTCATAAAAGTGGCAACACTTTAGGTAGTATCAAAACACCTTGCTTGTTCAATGCCAACAGAAAGTTCAAAGTATAAAAATACTGTGTGTTTTATAGGTGTGCAGGAATGGCATATTCTCAAAAATTCTAAGTAAATAACATTGAAAGGTTAAGAGTAATAAAAAATGGTAAATGTTCTCTCATTTAGTGGAAACTGCACAACTTACTGGATTTCTCCCAGTCCTAAGTCTTTCTTGACTGCAGCCATTTAAAAAACAACTGGGCCTTGCAGCTATGCAGTCAACTCTTGCAGTCAGTTGTAATAGTCAATATATTTCAATAGCAAGACCTTTCACTGTGCACTGGGAATCATCCCTCAAAAATGTTTACTTGATAAATTCTAGTTGAGAGACATGTTTATAGTCAACGATACAATCCAACTGTATATTTTTAAACCTTTATTAATAATACAATGCCTACAAACTTCCTATTGATTATATCTCAATTCAAAGCTGTCAAATGTTTTAACATTAATAACTATTAAAATACCTGAGGTGTCTATTATCCACCTAGTTGTATAGATCGGAAGCTTGAGATACAGGCAGGTTGAATGATTTTCCCATCTGTTCTCTGTGTGCTTTGGAGCATAACCTAAATATAGACATGTGGAAAAGTTCGACTAAAATGCTAGCTCCACAAAAAAGCAAAGTAACTTTTGCTCTTTTATTCAATAGAGACATAATTTTATCCTCAATTCACAAGAAATTTCCTGACATTAAAAAAAATCTGGTGACCTTCCCAATTACAACTCCACTGGGTACAAGACAGATGCAACCCAACATACGATAGTAAACAGGTTGATATAATCTCAGATTTTCTATGGCAACATTAAAGTTCTGGGGTGGTGGACGTCGAACAGCTTCAGGATGGTCTCAAAATATCTCTTTTCAGGACATGAAAAATTATGAAATGTAGCATGACCAACAACAGTTCAGGGTGGCACACATCTAGACTGGAATTAATAATTTATGGAATGATCTTTTATTTTGGTCTAGAATATAAATGAACATGCCCGTGTCATGCTTGCACTGATTTTTCTCATTTGCAATAAAATGATGTTTAGTGCCTTTGAATTCAGAAGCCTCTCTTTCCTGTTTAACCTATTATCTAGAGTAATATAATCCTGTGGAGCACTTGGTAAGTCACTTTCCAACTATCAATCATCCCTAAATAGTGCTCTCTCATTTTAAATCAAAAGAATAGAACAGATTTCCCCTTTTCTCCATCTTGGAGACAGCAGCAGTCAATAAAGCCATCCATTTCAAATACAAGATTTATAGCTGCCAGAATTTTTATACCATATACTCTGCATTTCTAAATACAGTATTCATATTGGTAGAAAACACGCAGCAACTGCCTGTAGCAGCCTCTAATGGGATTTTAACAGAAGCCTGAGCCTTATCCAGGTGTCTGCTAATTGACCTGCAGAGGAAGCATTTCATTGTGTGCAGCCAGGCAGCTCTGTTTAGATAAATCAATAGAGAAAAGAGAATTTGGGAGTTTTTAAGCAGAGGTCAGGGTTAATCTGTAAATGTGTTTTATCCCTTGAAGGATTTATATTAATCCAGTTTTGTCTCTGATACCACTGATTCAAAGCTTACATTATAACTGAAAATCTTCTCTCTGGTGCTTTTCTTTCTTATAAATACTCAACTACTTAAATGTGCACCGCCCAACAGGACAGCAAGGAGAATCTCCTGGTAAATCTTTAAGTAAAACCTACATACTTTTTAATAAGAAAACAGACTTACTGGAGAGCACAGGCCCCCTGACCAAAAAAAAAAAAAAAATCCTGATTTCATTTCTGTTCTGCGTGGGATGATTTTTTTTTTCAGTTTGATTTTTTCCTTACAGAAACTTTGCCTAATATTCTTCTACAGCAAATTAAAACCAGAAGTTGTTCTAACATAGGGATCTAGTCCAATAGCACAGTCTTTGACAGAATTCAGGCACATCTCAAAATCCAGGAGCATGAGAAAAAATCTGGCTGATATCCAGGATACAGAATTTTGTGGCGTAGAATAGAATTACAAGATGAACCCCAGTAGAACAACCATGGTCCCTGCTCTGGCTGGGACCATGCACAAACTACGGCTCCTGAACCCACAGCTTCCTCTGCAAAACATGGGATGGCACTGGGGGCATTCAGAGCAGAAAGGCTTGAAAGCTTTCAACAGCAAAAACCTACCATGTACAGCAGAGCAGATTTTTGTCATCAGCCTTATGTCCATATTTTATTCCATTGCTTTAATGCAGTAAAAGATGGTAGTCTGCCCCATTTCATAAATTCATCCATTTTATATAGCACAAAAGGCCCTTTGTATGATTTTGGAAATATCCCTTATTTAAGGCACTGTAATAAAACAAGACTTCTGTTGCAAGATAAATAAGGTACCACTGCTCCTTCACTGTCCTGTCACCTCAGTTTCACATTATTTCAGTCAGTCTTGTCTTCTGCCCCTAAGTTGACATTAATGTCTTTCCTTATCATGACATTTATGGTTTCCATTATTTTCTGCAGCACTCTATTGATTTTGAGATCTATAGCTCCTACATGAATTGTCCTTCAGAGCTCTGTCATTACTCCTACTTGTACAATAGGTACATGCCCAATGATTCAGGATCAAATACAGACAGCCTAGCCATGTGAGGGCTAAAGTAATGGAGGTACTCCTTTTCCCTCAGGGGAAATTAAGTTTCCTTAAAATTGTAATATTTACATTTCAATGAATAAATATACTGACCACCATTATATTGGTTTTTTTTTTCTCTCACTCCTAAATTCCTAAGGCCTTAGAATGGCCTCACAAACTATTTTTTAAAAAATGTTAAAAACATGAAACTATAAAGCCTCCATATAGGAGTAACCAGAGCAAGAATTAATAACATAAAAATGTGATAGTTACAACTAAAATGAGCCTATGCCAACCCAAGGCTAGATAGATTTTGTTGCTGTCCAGATGAACAAACAGAACTTTGTTAAAACCAGTTTGAAGATGGGATTGTGTTTTCTCCTCTCCAGCATCTCCACTATGGTATTCCTGTCTTATGCCTGAATTTGGGATCCCTTTGTTGGTAAACATGAGTACAACAGTAAAGTTCCACACAGAGGATTTCAGTTTAGGCTTCACTGATACCTGATTCCACATATGCACAAAAGAAGCCAGTTTTCAGAGAACACTCTCCTGAAATATTTCAGTTAGATCAAAAGCTCAGAAAATCATAAAAGCATTCTGTCTTCCCTTGGTATTGAAAAGCATTCCATATTCCCTTGGCTAAACTAAAAACTTACATATCTAGGCATGATTGTCAAGACTGAACTGGGTGGCTGGGTGGTCCACAGCAGATCTTTGTACCAGCAGGGTTCCAAACACCCTGTAGTATGACAATCTCCAAAACCAGGAGGAATTTGCAGAATTACAGAGCAAGTCTTGATATCCTAGCATATGGGGTGAAGTCTCTTCTGAAGCTTCAGTTTATATTCCTTTTGTGTGCTTTCCAGGTACATTTGGTTCTGCTTAGACTCATCACACTAAAAGATGGAATCTTTTGAAAACAAAAGCCTTCAGTAAATCCTGAACTCCACTGTGTGGTTGCTTTAAAAATAAGCCTGACATTTGCCCAAGCAAATTATTTTAGTGTCATGATCTCAGTTAACCTTCTCAGAATATGGCACTTCAAAACCATTTTGATAACACTTACTATAAACCTTAATCCCATAAATTTTTTGCCATCCCATTTGCCCTCGTTTATCACTATATAACAGCACCCACCAGCAAAAGGGGGTTATTTGCACATGCAGACAGGAAAGATGTCCATTGCCAAGTGCAGAAAATCCTTCCCCAGCCATCCTCTGCTTTTTGCTTTCAGAGAAGAACCATGCATTTAAAATGCTATCATAAATAAGTCAGAGGAAAAATTTTGCCTTCCAAATTAACTTAAATTATAATATCTGTGGCTAATAATTAAAGCAGCTCCACTTATGTGAACCCACTGCAGGACTTTTGAGCCCATTCGTTCCAAGAATATACCATGAAATTACATGCATTCTCCCCTTTATTTCAGAAACAGTTCATCAAATTGCAATGTCGAGTCTAAACCTGGGCTTTGTTTCTTTAGAAAAAGATGGGTTTTCCTAAGAGAGCACAGCACAGAGAGGCAGCCCTCACCAGGCATGTTTCCTGCCTGGCAGTGCTCGCCAAGAGAAGGGGAATTCTGTCATCATGTTCCTGTGCTAATAGACTGCCTGCTGGCAAGCACCAGTAGGCTCTCCAGAAATATGACACAGTGAGATAAAGCTTATACAAACCGAGAGACATAAACATAACCTACTTGTGTTAATCCTGTAAAACCACGAGTATATGACAAGGGGGGGCAGCACTACAGAGTGCTGCGGTCTGTGATTCTCCACCGCAGGCTTTCGCTGTGAAGAGACAGGATATAAATGCAGGTGTGTCTTCTGCTAGCGAGACCTCACTTCCATGCTCGGGGTAAGGATTCTTTGTATCTCAATTAGCACCCTTACTAACTAGGCTGGTTAAGACCCACTTTCAACACGCACGGAAAATAACACCAAGTCCATTATGTTAGCGATCAAAGCTGTACAAGTTTGTAGATTGTTTCAAAGATCAAAGACAGTCTGTCAGACTTCATTACCAGAAGAAAAAAGGGACTCTGACTTCAAAAGGCATTGTGTTGTCCTTTGTTTCCTCCTCAAAAATAATTTTGAAAATGGTGAGTCTCCTCAGAGCAATCTAAATTAACAAGGTTTTTGACTGTACCTTCTAGCTCTGGCTGTAGTTTGATCTTCTCATTCTTTTTCCTTTTCCTTTATGTCTATATTAAGTAAATGCTGATTGTTTGCCCCACTGGCTTAATAGTGGCACACATTAAGGAATAAAAATTGAAGCACTTCCTCAATCTGCAAGATACCTAAAATTGCTCCCACTGCCTCCCCCGACTGCTTTCTCTTGCTCACTGCAACATTGTCTGCAAAAAGCTATTTGAAAATGTCTTTAATTAGTTTTTCTATTTCCCTGACTGAAGTGATACCTTCAGTCAGATTCACATAACTAATTATACTAATAGTGAATAAAAATAGCATCGAGATTAGAGGACTGATGCTGCTTGAGCTGTAAGTCTTATGGATACCTTTTTAAAGGTGAGTTTTGAAAGCACTCACATTTTCCTGACTGCTTTAAATACTTTTAAATTATTCATAGGGGAATTTTTAGAATTTTCATAATTACCCACAAGGCAAAAAACTCATCCAGCCACACAAAGATCCACACCTGAATACATTTGTTCATATGTCAGTGGTAACATTAGTACAACACTATAAAGCTTTACTTGTACCCAGGGGTAATTTACACCATCAGTGAGGTCTCCACTGACAGTTCCCACAGCCTCCATCACAAACAAGCTAACAGATCTAAGTCAACAGCACTGAAAAGTTTAATCATTCTAGTGCAGGACTAACGGAAAGTGTGGATCTTCATTTAATTCACTTTCTCTACAACTGACAGTCATCCAGATACCACTGAGGAAGCGTGCCCTTTTTTGGCCTGTGGGATCTAGTTTTACATTTCTGAAATTGTGAAATGGGTGACAAGAACGGGTTTTTCCCCTATCTGTAAGTACTTAGCTCAAATATTTAATGGACAAGGTGCTGATTTACCACTTCTTGGCTCTTATCCCATAGATGATGATCACTCATCCATGTGAAGTGATATAGATATCTGGTATATCTCTATCTATAGATATCTATATCTATAGATATCTATATCTACCTATAGATATCTGGTAACATCCCCTTCTTAACATGTTATTCCTATTCCTGTTACTCTGTGGATTATTATCACTGTCTAAAAATTCCCAAAATTTACTTCAAGGTGACTCCTCAGGCACAGTCAATATTAATGATGTCAAAATCATGGTGGAAAAAGGTCTTCTACACATTTGTACTAATAAATGTAATTGCCTGTGGAAACACTAAGATAAAAACAATACCCACACAGAGTGTGCTGGACAGGCACTACAGGAACGGAGTCCTTAACCAGAAAAGCCACTGTTTGAAATGGTGTTTATATGTTAAAGTGGTACATAGATCCAAAGCAATAGGTCCACAATTGCTCAGAGGAGATAAGAAAAATTGGAAAAGCATTCAACCAAGCTGTTCTTTTCTCTTGCTTTTTCCTTCATTTTTTTCTTTAACCTAGCATTTAAAATTTCTCGTTTTGCACAGGCATAAACACATTGTTGGTGTGAGGTCTCTCTCAAGTCACCAGAGCACCCTTCTTAATTATTTGATTGCATAATATTTTAGACTATATAGATCAACTAAATCTAGTTCCTGACCACTCCACATTGTAATTCTTCATGGTTTTTCACATGATAATCCCTGAAGCATCATCTAAAATTTGAGAGGCATAAAGTAGTAAGGTAATGACAAACAGTTAAAATGTGAAACTGCAAACAATGTCTGAAAAGAGATATTTGGTCTTTGACCATTTTTTGCCTAACTTAATATCCCCACCTTGCTTCTTTCTGAAGTATTCACATGAAGCTTGACCTATACTTTTTTATATATATACGTATATAAAAAGCATATATGCACATACATACAAACATAAGAATATATATAGACACACCACCACATTCACTGAAAATATATATTTATACAGATATAAAAGTTAAGACTTTTCAGGGTTTTCTTTAAGGTCTTCTTGCTTAGAATGCGTCTGCTCTGTGCAGGATGGCTGGATGCATTCCAAAATTCACTTTTACTATTACATTATTAATATTTTTACTACTACAGGTGACATTTTTTTGAAGGACTCTTCTGAAATAATAATTCTGAGTTGCAGATGTGAGTAGTGTGGAGTCCCCAGCAGGCAGGAGGCAGTCAGCATGGTAGGCTCCAGGCTTGCTTCATAACATGCCCATAGCAAACCCTGTCAAGCAGGTAACCTGTTTAAGAGTCAGGACAAAATGCACCTGGAAGTCTTCTAGCTGGGATTTCTTGGCTTTACTATGTTCATAAAGACAAGACATAATTTTAAATTCTTCACAGCTGTCTTGAGTCCAAACAGTAAACTTTATGCACTTCAAATCACTTTTAGATTTGCTTCCTCACAAAATTCATGGACAGAATAAAAAAAGAACAGAATAGCAACAAGTGAGGGATTCCATTTCTTCTCTGCATATACACACATACACCACACACGCACACATATCTGTCTTAAGTTCTGTGTTCTGGCCTCAGAAAAAGGAGAGCAAATCCAATATTTAATTATCAACTTCTTCATGTCCACACTGAATTTTACTGTTAAACCTTGAAACAATGGTGAAAATTTCTCTTTCTAATGGGCAGCATCCAAAAGTCAGGCAGTCTGCAAAAATTTTCCTGCCCCATCTTGCATAAAGAAAGGGCAGCTTCTTGTACAAGGATGATATGAGGCTGCTCTGCAGCAGTTCATGGCTCAGAAAGTCACTTTGAATCTTGGAAGAGACCTTGACAGCAAAACTTTCAAGGTAAGAGCATGTGCTTCTGGTTTGTGAAATACAGGAACTAATGGATGCTTTTTTATATATATGTTTATTAAGCAAAGTGGAAATTCTTTTTCTTGTCCAGTTTATTTCTGCCTCCCTTAGCATATAATACTGGTTTGCTCACAGAAAAGGATGAGGGCAATCAACCATGTGACCTAGGTAACTTCAGTGATTTTGCTGCATAGCTTGGGCCAATGACTGGCTATGAAATTAGTGAAAACAGCTCAGCAAGTGCTTAAGATGCATGAATTAGAGAGCATGACTTAGATATTTATTTCTCTTTAAGAATATGTTTCAGCACTTTTGAAAAAGTTGCACATAAACCTAGTCTTATGAAACATTCTAAAATAGGATGTTTTCTTGATTTAAGATCTGTTTTTGTCTTTCATGACTACAAAAGCAACAAAGAGTTAAAGCTGAACAAAGACCAATTTTGGACAGCAGTATTCATAAAAGCCATCTGCACAAAGGAAGTGTTGTTTTTGCTCCTGGTTGCCCTATCCTTTTCTTCATTTTATCTCTTCCCACTCACTTCCCCAGCTAGCTGGCCTGACTGGTAAAAAAACTGACTTTATATATTGTCATCTTTAGGTTTTACAAGAGTTCTTTATATAAACAATGTTTAATTCCCAAATACTTGCAATGTTCTTGAGGGCCACATGTAGTTTATATTCGTCAGTGCAGAGCAATGAGCAGAATCCTCAGCTAATGGCCACCTTGCTCATTACACACAAGCTGGCAGAAAGTAACAGCCTCGTGGGAGCAAATGCTGTTTGCTGCCTGTTAGATAATGCATTAAAACATGATTCTAGTGAGTAAAGGGCATTCAGATGCCTCACAAGGGACACTGCACACCTGCACCTGTGAAATGGTCTCCTATCAAGAAGTATTCACAGGTTTCCTTAAACATGAAACAGCTTCAGGAAGAATATTGTTAATGGTGAAGGCAAAGAAGGAAGTAAGAATTTATAAAGAAATTTTCTCAAGGTCTGCAACAGAGGTCCAGAGCCAGGGCAGAAGCAATTCTGTGATTCACCCAGGGATCACAGTACCATATTTGGTGCACTTGGCTTTATGCTATACAGGCAAAAGTTGTCTCCCTTTACTCTCCATTTGTGCAGAACAATCTGGGTGACAGCTTTCTGCGAGAGAGAAACTCCTTGTGGTCTCTGGGCACAGGAAAAGAAAGCTATTTTTCTCCAAAAATGTCTTAAAAACACCAGATGTTTGAATAGGAAATGCCATAAACAAGGACCTCGTCTACTTGGAAAGGCAACTGGGAGCAGCTCATCACAGATGTGTTCTGAGTGTTCAGAGGTACCACTTGCCATAAAATGTCTTTTTTTGTCCTTTTTAGAAAAGTATTTCAAGTAAGTACCTAATGTGACTCTTACTAGAAGAGTGGCTTTTCATGACATTAAGTACGGTCCTGTCATGCAGCACACGTGACCTTTTTTGACAATTAAGAATAATGAACCTTGGATTGAAAAATGTGTTGAAAATAGTTTTAGAGATGAGCCAGTTGGCAGAACACAACCACCAGAAAATATCTCAAAAAATATTCCACCTACCCACACAATCTCCCTGTGAGACTGTTCTGGGAAAGATGCTGCACACAGCTATTTGTGCTTGGTGATAAAAGTAGAATAGTGGGGCTCTACAGACCCTGTGGAAAGGTTGGTAGAGGGGGAAAATCACAAAAGCCAACATGACCTGGTTGTTTGTTGGCAAAGTTTGTTGGTTGTTATAACTTGTGGCTTGTACAAAGCTAGGCAGGAAGGACAGGGTGATCTCAGAATAATTCTATGTAGTTTAATTTTAATGAAGTCCAGCAGTTTGCTTCACCAATCTAATGTAGCTCATTAACACAAATACATGTCTGCACAGATAAATTTAATATAAAATAAGATGTAGTAATTTTGCTGATCATTTATTTACAGCAAAAATGCATCTGTTGTAGGTACCAATTGATTTTTGTTTTCTTCTGCTTGCTGGGGCACTGCTTTGAACCCAAAGAAATTGATGGGCTCTGGAGCATACTGACCAGACTGTCTGGGAGATCTGAGAGGCAAAAAGAGCTGTCATTCAGGGTGCAAAAACAAGAAAAGGCACCAAAATTAAGGGCCAAATTGCAAGAGTACAGCTCCCACAAAAACCTAGCTGCAGGTTCACAGTGGCCACTGCTCCTTAACCCATAGCCAGATTTTGCCCTAGAGGTGCAGGAGCAGGGGGTTGGGTTTGCACTGTAAGGAAGGAGCAGCCTTCCTGCAGATGGAGTTACCTCTGAGCTCAGCAGACACTCCAGACACACCTTCCTTCGTGCATCAGGGCAGTACTGCAGAACTTCAGATAACATTGTGATAACAGCTTTCAGACATGGTAATAGTTTACAAGTTTTATTTTAAGCAATGAAATATCAATCCTTTGTTTTTCAATGTTAACCATTTTTTCTATATTATGATCAATTATAAAATGAATATATGAGGTTCTGAAGAAAAAAAAATGCAGATAAGTACTAAAAATTTCTGTAATTTTCTCAACATTTTCAGCAAAATAGTTCACAGGATTCTTATTCATTAAGGTAACCCAGGACCTCTCATTGTAGGGCTGTCCCTGTTGTTTAACACTTTGTCTATATATGCTTAGGATGAAGTTTCCTCTGTAATTTCTAATATTTAATTTCAACTACAGAATAACTAGTTGTACTTTCTGAGGAGAGAATAATAGTAAAATACTAATTGCTTTTTTCCATGCTGAAACAAAATAAATTTTGGAAAAAAAATCCTATCTATTAGCGTACTCAAAAACTGACGTGAGTGTGCTGCAAAAAGAGCTGAATTCAAGTTCCCCAGGCAACCACCACTTTGGCATTTTCTAACCCAGTTTCCCACTTACTTTTCCCTTAATACCACTATGAGACAGCAAGGTACAAAACACATACTCAACACTTAGCATAGGGTATTTCTGCTCACAGTTTTCTTGAAGCAGAGGTGTATTTATAAGCGATTGGAGGCTTGGGGGCCTGGTTAACTCACTGCTGGATGCCTATATGTGGATTTGAAGTCTTAATAGACAGCTAGGGCACAGTAAATCCACATGCAAAGGCCAATTTGAAATTCATAGTTACACTTCAGCCTGGGAAGGCAGTACCTACAGTGCCTTGGGCAGGCTGTAGCCACAGCTTCTGCAGCATAAGGGCAATTTTGGTGGGCTTTTTTCTTATGGGCATTTTGTCCCACAGCAGCGTGGGTAGGAGATGGAAGAAAATCCACTGCCATTTTCTGTTCATTACCTCTAAGGATAAACAAAATAGCAGAACTCCTCACACAATGGCAAGCCATGGAAACTAACCTAAAGCTTATGCAGAATATTGAGAAGAAGCGAGTCTTGGCGAGATGAGGAGAAAAGAATGTGTGTTAGCGACCTTGACTTGATTTCAGAAAATGTGACATGAGAAAAATATGGATCTTTTCACTTGAGGGATGTGAACAACTTCTCAGTCCTGTGTCACTGGCAAGATTTGATTGAAGGCAGTTCAGAGCAGCAAAGAGATAAGGCTAGAGAAACCTTCATCCTGAATCTCTGGGTAAGCCAGACTCTGGAGGCTGATCCCCACAACATAGTGTGCTGTTTGTCTCGCTGCTTGAGCGAAATGGCTTTAATTTACTGAGCAGAGGCCCTACTCAATCACACCATCATGTGGTCAAGCAAGCTGCTCACATGAAAGGGGAAACTAGCATGCTAATTTTTAATTTTCCCACCCCGAGAAAGAGGGATCAGGTGGAGCCAGCGTGGAAGGAGCTGGCCATGGAGTGGCACCGCCATTTGGCAGCACAGGTGCTGTTTGTAGCAGGGAGGCTCCGGCAGCTCCTCGGCGTGCTCCTCATACTGCACGTCTGTGCATGTGCACTGCGCTGCCTCTGCAGCCGCAGCAAGATGCTAAATCTGTCATTGTCTGTCTCCGAGTTGACTCCAAGTGCTGTCTGCTGGCAAATGCTGACACACAATGCCTGAATGGGGGCTCTGTGGAGTGTGCACTCGCATCGCCCCGTCCACCCGTCTCATGTTCCCGGTCTGATGAGATTTGAAACAGTCTTTCAGGAGCTATAGGTGTTAGATGAGATGGGAAGTCTCATCTAGCACAGCTGGGAAATCTCCATTTTAGGATCCCTATAAGAATTATCAATCAACAACTGTTCAGATTATGACGAAGGCAGTTTATTCACGCTTCCTTCACACAAAAATATACATATTTCCCAATGCCTCCAGGGGTCTCCTAGAAATTATAAAAATAGGATAAAACCTTTCACAATAGGCTCATTGTGACTGATGTGCTACTAAAGTGTAGCAGATTGAAACTGCATGGCATGTTGTGCCATAATGTCTGTATCTGGATTATTCCCTCTTTCAGCAGCTATCAAATATGGTTTTATCTTTTTTTTTAAAGTAGTTTTTGCTGAGTGAAAGTAATACAGTCCCTCTGAAGCTTCTGAGGCTTATAAAAAAAGGTACTTTATTTTTTCATTTGTCTGCACACACTTGGGGTTCCTACAGTTTGTGCTCAATCAGTAAAACTGAATGGAAATAAAAATGAAAAATGAAAGATGTAAAGCTCACGGATTTATTTTTATCTTGAGAACCTTCAGGAAGGAAGATTTTTCAGCCTCTAATCTTAATGATACAGCAGTTAGAAGGAGTGATTTTCTCTGTGAGCTTTACACATTAATTAAGCTGTATTGTATATTTTTAGTTGAACTAGTCCTTGTTAATACCACCTCTGTGAATCTCCCCTTCAAAAAAAAATATTCTAGTTGCAAAACAATGCTTGATTTAAACAAGGCAGTTAGAAGAGTCGGCAGTCTATATGAGAGTAGCTGATTTTATAGTCTATTAAGAGAAAATCTTTTACAACAAAGTCCTGATCTATCTGTTTATAAAATAAGTGTTTTGAAAGAAGAGATTACTTGAAATGATTTTGTGTGGGTATCCTTAATGCTCAAATGCAGACGCAGATGCTCGACATAAAAGGCACAAATTTACAACAAAACACAGTTCAACATATGTGCATTTATTGTCCAGATCTTTTTAAGCTGTCAAATAGTTTTCAAACAGTATTCAGCACATCTCTCAAATATCCCAGTAGTGTGAGGTGACTGGTGCTGCATTTCTCCTTTTACTGAAATAACAAGGTCAAAATGTTCCATTTTGTGTGAATGCTCAATATAAGACAACTGAAACCTTATTTCAGAAAGTACTTAGAGTTCTATAGAGCCTCATGTTGAAAGCAGAGTTCAAGGATCTTCCCGCAATTTAAAGGTCTCTGTCAAGCACAGGGAGCAGGTGCCAATCATCTGTGAAAAATGTAATCTAGGTCCCCATGGCAAAGGCTGAAATAGCCACATCTCTATGGCAGGGCTTGCTGGGAGAGGCTTCTTTCCCTCACTGCACAGCCTGGCTGGGCTCTGCAGCTCCTGCACAAAGCTAATCTTTTAGCTACATACTCTCTGTACATGGGCTCATCTTAATTAAAGCAGCCATTTGAAGTCCTCCCTGCAGCTTATAAATTTTCAGCTTTTCAAGTCCTGATGTGCTCTGGAAAAGGGTGCGGCCTAAACACTGTTTGTGTCACTTGCTGCTGTGGACTGCTCTGCATCATGGCAGTCTGATGGCACACCTGAAGGAAACATCATTTTAACAGACACACATCAGTAACTGCAGCAATGGCTGGTGCTGCCTAGGACTCCTCTCATTCTTCTACAAGCAGCTTCCCCCCTTCTCATGCCATTACACAACCTGGCTCCACAGTGCATTTGATCACCTTTCTACCCTGGAGCCTTTGAAAGAAATAGAAAACGCATTTCTATTTCACCCATTTTCCTGACCTTTTCATACTTACTACCATGTATTAACAGTAACAAGACATCAGTCTTAAACCAATTTTTTTTCAAAGTTCTTTGAGTGTTTGGGTTGAACTAGAAGCAATGATATGAGGAATCACTCCACACCTCCTTAGCACAAATTCTCTTCAATCAAAAAAGACGATTTAAAAATATTCATATAGACATTACAAGAAAGATGAGAAAAAGAAAGGAAGTGTTTTATTGCTCCCATATCCTGCACACAGCTTTCCATTTGTAACTCCCTAAACCAGAAGTTACAGCCTGAATGCACAGCTCTGCTTTGCGCTACTGCAGAACAACAGGGCCTCTGAAAAAAGTACCCAAAATGTCAGCAATCCACGGGCCACTTTGGTGAGCCACAGCTCTACAAAACCCAAAGCCATTACTATGATTGCAATCAGCTGTTGGCTTGACACTGCTTCCTACAGGATTTTCTTCTACAAGGGGCATCTAACGTACATGCTACCATTTTACTTATGTTGTCCTCGTTGGTGTGGCATGGTCGCTGCACGACACTGCCGTCATGCTAGAATAGGAATGCTCATTTTTATGGGGATATGTAACATGGGCTTTTAATTTGGGCCCACTGTTTTCTTTTTATCCTATAGCAGTGATGGGAGTTCTCTCCTCTCATGTTCTTCAGAGACAGGTGCTTCATTTTATACAAGCCTGAGGCTGTGTTTACTGTAGGGAAATATGCTTCCTCCATGAAAAATCCTGTTGGGACCAGAACTAAGACAAATCAATCATTCCACAGATTGGAAATGGATGTTGGAAGCAGAGCTGTGTAAAATTATGAATTCCAAGACTGAGCAGATAAATCCAGCCTCTGATTTATTTAGCAAGTCTTTGCATCTCTGAGTCTGCACCGCAATTTGGGTTCAAGCCTCCATAAGGTTACTAGAGCAATATCTCTATACATATCTAAAGAGCCTCAAAGTGGTTTCCTCTCATGAAATTTTTTCTCTGAGAACATACAATTTTTGTTTGAATTTAATTGTTTGAATTTAAAGAAGTTTCCAACTGCATTCCAGGCAATTAGCTGCTTATTGGTGAAAGCATTTCCTTGTGAGTTCCGTGGCAAGTAATGTATTACACAGACAACAGACATGGGTACTACTACTACAGTATTACCAACTCAACAGCTGTGGAGGAACAGTCCCCAGAATAAAAATGGGGTCAGTTCATGACAGTGATGCAAAAGAAATGCATGGAAAACACCCTAGATTTGAAAGCCTGTGGTACAAACCAGTTACCACAGAGTAAGAGATCTGCTCTCTGAGCACAGTGGTGTTCAGAGGTTGTTCATGCTTCTCCTTTTCTTGTTCTTGGTGAATCTGTGATTAAACAAATAGGGATTCCATTTAGAAAGAGAATTATATATGCCTTCTTTCCCTCTAGCACCTAAGTCACAATGAATCAGCTCTTCATCTACATCATTTCAAACCTCCTCAAGATTTACAGTAATTCAACAAAAAAGATAAAAGTAGAAATTATCAAGACACTAACCACTGTGAAGCCCTGCTCACTCTACCTAGGTCGTTTGCTTTCCAGCTGTCCAAATCCCATTGCTCTTTTTTGGTTTCCACCATTTCAATCGGGCAAGTACATTTTAGACACCCTGAAGGGTAACTACCATACTAAATAGTGACATCCTGAACATCATTAATACAGTACCTCTTGACACCCATGCCACTCAACACATTTGCTAAATTGCTCTGAACATGCCAAGTGAGCAAACAAAAAAAACTCAACTCCAAAAAAGTCTGAACTTAAACTGGTACAGACTTTTTTGGAGTTGAGTTTGGAGTTAAACTGTGCCCTCCCCATTATTTCCTCTGCATTTTTAACATACACCTTCTACAGCTTAAAAAAATAATTACTTTCATTCTTGAAGTCATTTGGAAAAGGTATTTGTGAAACAGTAGGATTGCAAGAAGACAGATTATTGTTAACAATGAAGAAATTTACATTAACTCATTACCTCTGTTTATGACTGCCAAACACGTAAGATTCTATTATTGACCCTCTGAACCTTGAATTTCTGATGACTTAAAATTTACAGGTGCATTTCATTTTCTTGCCTACCATTGATAATATTGAATAAGTTGTAGCTAGCATAGTCATAAATGAGATAAAAAATTAGGAAAATTTTTTTTAGGAAAATTAGGAAAATCAGGAAAATTACAACTGCTTTTTCTTACATTTCAAGACAACAAATAAAAAAAATGCAAATTCTTGTTTAGCATTTGACCATTTTACTCAAAGTAGTAGAGCAATTTTCTTTGCTACTTTTTTAATAGGAAATGGGAAGGTAATTTTGAAATCTCTGCTTTTACTGAAACCAATGTGCAGCATCTTCATTATTTAGTCACTGCTGATTAAGTTAACTCTGGGTAAAGTATGAGTCATTCACCACTATACAAATTCTTGTGCTCTTGTGTTACATGAAGCAGAATAGAAAGAAGAAATTGTCCAAAATATTTTAGCACTTACTATTTGGAAGACCTTAAACTACAGTCAGGCACAAGGAATAGACAGCAATGTTCAGAGATTAATATATACATTTTACAGCTTGGCCCTCAGGCTGGCTGTGTGCTCCTGACTCCACGCAAGATTTCAAACAATAATAAGTAATAAGGAAAGAGGACTACATTTTGTGAGAACCTCAAGTAACTACCACAGCCAATTCTCCTAATTTTTGAGGTATTGATGTATTGTCCTCTGTTATTTTTGTAGGAGCAGAGAAGTCAACAGCATGAGGTACTCTTTGTGTTTTGGATATCAATGCAGATAAAGATTGTTTCAACATACAGCTCACTCCCTTTGAATGAAAGACCATTAAATTTTACCTAGCTGACCTTGTAAGATGTCTAAAATCAAGGATGTTAAAATCTAAACAGTGTCCAGCTAAAGCACATTTCCTAAATAGTGTTTCAGTCTAGAGCCAAGAACAGCAGGATGGGGAGTATTGGAAAAGAAACACCACTTCCTTTGACAGCTTCTCCAAGTGATTCATCCCCCGCCCTCAAAGAAGACACAAATTCCCCTTCCTACTTGAATCTGTCTGACTTTTGGTTCCAGACATTTGCTCTCCCTCCTGGTCTGTCTCATGAGGGTGAAGCACTCTGCCTTTGCTGTTCTCTCTCACTGTGCTGCTTTCTTTGATGATCTAGATGCATTGAGGTAAAGGCTCTCACATTAATGCACTCTACATTCCACGTTTCGATGGAGTTTTGTTCTATTGTTCCTTATTCCTTAATTACTTTTTCAGAACTGGACTGCAGAACTGTGTAAAATACACAGTGTTCCATAACCAGACATACACTTCCCATTTTCTCCCACTCAAGATTACTCATTTCAAAAAACCATGTACAGATGTTTTAGGGATGGAATTGCTCACTGATGGTTTCTTCTGAGTTCATGTCATCTGTAATATCCAGATTTTTTTCAAAACAACTTCCGTTTGATTCTTTATTCCTTTTTTTCCCTTTGGAATACAGAAATTATCTGTATGTAGATCAAATATGCTGAAATAATACAAAACTGAGTCATTAAATCAAATTTTTACTCTTCTTGCAGTCTCTATCATCTTACAGTCAACAATTATTTACCATCTTTTTTTTTTATTTTTTAGGTAATAGATCCTACCTAACACCAACACTTAAACTGTCTCTGGTGCACAATCCAACAAATCTACTAGAAATAGCACAACTGAAGGGGATTGTTTGAGATATACACTATCTGATTTTAAATTTATTTAACACAGACTTTATTTACTGATATTATTTTAGTGTCCTTTTAAAAATGGAATCTCATTGAAGGAATGCCATTGAGATAGTTTTTATGAGGTTACCTTAAGCAACCAAAGTTATAATCTGCTGGAACAAGACCTGTTTTCCATAGAAAAATGTGAAAAAGTTTTGTTTAACCAAATCCAGTATCAGGCCCTCCTATTACAGCACCTAAGGCTGAGCACAGTTTAACAAGTTTCCCATGCAATGCTTGTCTACTTCAAATACTTCTCAGAAGTATTACAATCTTTCACATTTATTAGATATTAATGTTAGCAAGAAAGACATCTCAACCACTGGTATTAGACTGTAGCAAATCATCCAGGCTTTCTGTCTGAAGTGTTTATCTTTAAACATTGTTAATTGATATTCTCCTTAGTGGATGAGAAGGCAGTATGTCATCCTCATGTGACAGTGGCACATCAGCTAATTTATTTTCAGATACAGAAGCGAAATGGTTATGAATACTTGTCTCTTCCCTGCATTGTCTTTTTAGCACCCCCGTATATAAATGGACTTTGTCATCCTTTGTCTGTTATATACAGGAAATTTTAAATATTTTTCTGCTTTTGTCCCTTTTAAAACAATTATTCTAGACCCCCACAAGAGTGTTCTATACAACCCTAGTTGTTAAGGTTTTATAGTCATTCATATTTCCCCTCTTAGTTAATGCTTTGATTGTTTTAGCTGAAAAATTTATTTCTCCACTGAAACAGAAAACCTCCATTAAAGCTGAGCTCTTCCTCAAAGATACACACTATTGCAGTTTTTTCTCTTCTTCATAAAATATAAGATCAAAAATTTTATTCACATTTTTCCATCTGAATTTTATTTATACTTGTACTTATCTTTGATAAATAAGGCTTTTTATAATCTAAAGTAAATATTTGCTTACTGTCTTCCCTTTTCCTTACAATAAAAGCAAACAGATAATAATGATTGATTTACAAACTACCAGCAAAATTACAATCCAGTCATAATATTAACTTTATCCATCAATTTAGGGCTCCAAATGTGACAAACATATTAATGTTTTATCATTAGGGAAAGAAAAACATGATCAGTAATCATTATGGACTTCAATGACTTATACAATGACTGTTTGTATCTCTCCTCCAAACCAAAATTTCACGCTAACAAAAAAGTCTCATTTTAAATATTCAAAACAGTGCTCCAACAGTAATTTTTCTCTTTTTTTCTGATTAAAAAAATCATTAAATATATCCAGAATTCCAAAATTTAGACTACAATATTTAATCATAATTATTACAGCTCTACCTTATATTTTTATTGGTGTAGTGATTACATGTAATCAAGAAAAGGGGTTTTATCACAATACCACATTCCCCTAAGTGCATCACTAATCTACTCCAAATGTCCTAGGAAGAATTTAGCCAACCAACTCGACTGACTTGTAATGTCTCAGTATTCACAAATAGTTCCAAACAGGTATGAGGAAAAGATTTCTCAGCAGTTGGATTTACAACTTCTTTGCCTGTTGTCATGGCATTTTTATTTCTATTTTTTTATATGTATATTTTTCATTAGTTGCAATAAGTCAAAATTGAACAGAAATTTATGGACAATATTTTTTAAACTAATTAATTTTTTTCCATTTAACAAACTGGTTTTCCTCTTAGTCTATATCAGACTTGCTGCTCTAGCAGTCTTTCTTCTGAACTACATTAAGGCTTTTTCATATAGTCTTCAGATTAATCTACATCACTCTCAAATGCATACCCTCATCCCAAATCTTGAAGAATACTTGTCAGAATGAATATCTGGACTCCTCAGTGTTTCCTACCCTCTCTCTTTCTCAGAAAATAAAGCTGTCTACTTTTTCTTCTTCTGTCCTTTGCAATTTCAAGGCTATCTACAGACAGCAGTGTGCAACTATCATGTAATTTGCTCGTATTTAAATAATTAATTTGATAAAATTTGCTGTACAGTCCATAACCTGGCCTAATTGTGTAAGCATAACTTAAGACTTTCACTGAAGAGAAATTCATATTCCTACTGCATAAAGGTGCTCTTCTGAATTCTCAGTATTTTTTGTAACAAGTCATTAGGCATTTCAATATTAATAAGTTTGTTGTTTCATCAGGTGTTTACTCTACTCAGAGGTTAAATCATGGTGCATTTGAAAGAATAAATATTCCTAGCCAAGCTGAGTAAATTCTGGTTGTCATTTTTATCACCAGAAATCTCTAGCCTATTAATTTAGTCTTAACTATTTACTGTCACTTTAGTACAATTTTATTATTTTTTCAAGTTACCCATAGCAATATCCCTTTAACCTTTTTTTCCTTGAATACTCATAGCACAAGAATTTGCACTTCCAAAACAAACATTGTCTCCTACAGCTTTTGGCACAACTTGCTCTTTGCAAACCAGAGCTTTCTGGTTGTCTTTCTATGTTCTGTCTGTATTTCAGAACAAAGAACAATACAAAAACTTTAGGAGACCCACCAGGAGTATATTAAGAGACATCTGCAGGATCAGAGCAGGATAAGAGTGTTCAAAGGAAACTTTCTTCCCAGTGACAAACATCAATCAGAAAGCATATTTTTAACAGGAAAGGCTTCAGTTAAACAGGCTTTCTGCAAGTAAAGAATTAGTGGGGAAATAATTTTGAGACAAATTACAATAACAGGTTACACACTGTATGCATGATAATATAAAGAAATAGTCCCAAAAAACACTTGCAGTTTGGTAGATCATAAAAACTACTGTGAACACTGGCAAGAAATAAAAGTTATCAGTCTACCTTGTTTTCCAGGGGACTTTCCTTGGTGTCCAGAGCGTGGCACCCCTTATCCAGGCAAACAGCAAAGTTCAAGCAGTGGTATCCCTGACATCAGTGAAGTTCTGGTAGTTAAAAACATAAGAGAAGAGATGATTTATCTTGAAATTACCCTTAGTGAGAGCAGTGAATGATCCTCCTGAAGTCATTCTCAGTTTCCCAAGAATTTCATTAGACTAATATTTATCAAAGTACCATCTGAAATGTTACTATCTCTGAAACTTATTATAAAGAGGCGAAAACCCAAACATAGAAAAGGATACATGGTGGTCCTAATATTTTTAATATTTTTCAGTTTGTCTAAAGCATCTGGATACCACACATCTGTAGTTACCTCTCTAGTGGATATCTCAACCAAATACTTTATAGATAGATAAGGCAGTAAACATATTTCCACCTTTCAGGGTGAATTTTCATTGCTTTCAAATTACTCATTTCTTAGTCAATCTGTTTATCTTTCACCCGAAAAGAAGGAGTCAAACCTGCACATTCATTTCAGTGGCCTTTAAGAGGTGCCACTGCAGGAAAATAAACCCTGAGCACTATTCCTCCTTTGCCTGGGATCTTCCACACCTGTGCAAAGTGGATGTGAAGCACTGTCATGCTTAACCAGAGAGAGTGTCCCCACAAGCAAAAGCAGAGACAACTTGCAGCATTTTAAAAAAGGGAGACTAAGTACTGCTGAAACTCTGCAATGGAAAGCAATATTCCTCCCCTCTGGCAAATCTCCACCACTGGGACCATCCTGATGTTACTGCTGATCAGACACCCATTCCAGCAATTTTAGCCTACCAGCAGTGCTTTTCTCCCCTGCCATAAAACAGTGCACATGTAAGATAAATTTCCCTGGAGCTCAAAATGTGTATTTCACCCCCTCTCAATTTTATCATTACTTCTTCTCTTTCCTTGTCTTTTCTCACGCATTTTTCACCTCCCAACAGTATCTGAGCAAATTAAAGAGGAGCTTGCTTCTGCATAGCCAATTTCTTCTTCTTTCTTGACAGCTGTGCTTTAACCCAGGAAAGATTTTAATGAGGCTTCTGAAGCAACAGCCTTGAATATAAGCACACCTTCAAGGGAGGAGCACGTCCCTAATAAATTTTGAAAGTAGGCCATATGTGAAATAAAATAAATTAACCTTAAAAAACAGCATTCTTCTTAGGTTGTGATGCCACGTATATATGTGTGTAGCACTCTAATACACATTCATGAGAAGACTTTTGCCTCATCTAAGATTTGAAGCAGGTAATTTGTATATTTCTGTAAACTAAATAGTCTGAAATATTCTATAGACCTCACTATGATGACAGTAGCATTTTTTTATTTTCGGAGGAACTGATGGGCTATTAGCCAGGGAATGGTAGAGCCTGTAGGCTCTTTTAGTTTACTTTGAAAGTGTGACCTAGGAGTTTTAAGTTTTATGTGTGTACGTCTATCTCTCACAAATCAACTTCAATTGTGGAACAGTTTTCCTCTGTGTATACGTAGATAATGAATTCTTCCTGTTGCAAAGTGACCTCTAGAGTCTGAGAACTCAGTTTCATTTCAATTTGTGTCAATGAAATACTTGACAAATTGCTCTATTTAGAGTCACGTACATCCTGGATTTCAGAGCTGAGCATTGCTACCTCTCTGACAAAGATAAATCAGCCTATAAGGTTTGCCCTGTATCTTCATGTCGTGGCTGCAATTACAGATGTGAGTCCAAAGTGTAGTCTCTGAACAAAGCAGGATGCATCACAGTGACAAAATATTTACTTTCACAAAGATAGAAGGCTTTAAGCAACTTGTAGATTTTAGAAAAAGCTTTTAACAGAACATGAGAACTAATTAGGGAAAACCAAACCCTTTAACTATGTAAGTGCATATAGATTTTTTAGGTAAGTGCATACAGATTTTTTTGTGTGGTGGTTTGGGTTTTTTTTCTCTTTAAATGAATATTAGTTAGATTCACTGTCAGCTCAGTTTAGCTTTGAGGCTACTGATTTAAGACTCTCTACAACATAAAAAGCATTTCTGGAGGAAAGCCATGTCTTGGCTTCTTTTCTGACTCTGCAGGATCCTCCTGCAGCAGCTATAACCCAATCCTCTTTACTAACCAAAAAAATCCACAACAAAAACTGTGTACTGTTGTTCTGAAGGCAAAGCCTTCACCACAGAGATGATGAAATCATGCACTTATGATTTGCCCTTCCATATGCTGCACTGATACAAGCCAATGATTCTTGGAGCAGCTGGCACTTGTTCCTTTTCTCCTTGCTCCTAAATTACTTCAGCTTCACCTGTTCCTTTCTCAAATTAGCCCCAAATCATTTTTCATTTCTAGGGTTATGCCAACAATAATAATTGTACCAACTGGTACCTAGACCTGAGATCAGTAGGCCACTCCTTTCTCAAACAGTCAGTTTTCATTTCTTTGAGTGAAATCAAATTTTTGCAAAATTACCCAAAAGATTAAAAAAAATGGGCAGTTTCCCTTACAATTGATATGAAGTTTACAAACATATACTATTATGTATCTTAGGATTCAAAAAATATATAATGTCATGTCCACAAAACTGAGCGATCAATCAAAAATATAAAGTGTGACTAGATTAATTAGAAATGGTCTTGCTCCAATATCCATAGTACAACTGTTACAGAGTTGATGAAGCCTTCAAGTACTCACACAAGTAAAAACTGGAATATTTCACTGAAGACGTTTTCTCTTTTTAATAATTTTCATCATGTTAAATTCTTACTGATTCTAAAGACATGAAGAGACCTTACCTTAGAAGTCTCAATTTAGGTTTTATATACAAATTATTAGTTAAAATTTCAGTCAAGGTTCACATTTTATAACGATTAACGACTTTTGCTCAGTAAGAGAAAGAAGGCAGATACATGCATGTTTTGAATGCTTCTTCAAAGTGAGAAATAAATCTTTACTCTTCTGGTGTTTGTGAAGACCTGAGCATGCACAGTTTGCAATGTAGTGGTATGTAGTCCAGTTGTACTTTTATATTATCCTTTATATTTACTGGGATAATTTTTTTGGTTTTTTAGAGTCTAGTATTTCTTCTCAACATCTGTTTTCCCTACAGATAGCTGTTATTTCACATTTGCAAAACAGTCTCCTCCTCTTCTGCTCTTCAGTATTATGAGGTAGTGGATTCTAAACTTTACATTAATGGCTTTTAATTCAACTCTCATAAGTCCTTCATTACTGTGTTCAGTAGGAGCTGAACACATCTTAAAACCTTGAGTAACTCTCATTGACTGAAGGTTCCAAAAATAATACAGTTCCATCTATAATTTATGATCCAATGTGATTAAAACACATCAGCCACAATTCAGAATCTCTATGACTTTAAGACAGTTCCAAAAGCAAAAGCCCTAATCAGCTCCTAAAAATAATTATCCATAGACAAGATTAATGAGAATCTCTTCTTTATTTATATCCAAGCTTTTTGTTTGTAAAAGAACTGATGATTAGAATTTTCCATGTGGTTCATTTTAGGGACTGACACACAGCTATCAGTGAGAAAGTGTCTCTACAGGCTCTGAAGAACTGAGACAAACCAGTGGTGAAATCTATGTCTTACTCAGCTAACAGAAGTCTCAGAAAAAACACATAGCTAAACTTCAGCATATTCCAATCCACCTTCTACAAGGACATTTTGAAAAATATGAGTGTCATTACAAGTAATATTGCTGATATTATTTTCAGGGGAAAAAGATCCCCCACAACCTCCACAGAACCATATTTTGTGCAAGCATAAGTGTTCAGCCTCCTCATATATAGCCACAGTAAATCAGAGCAGACTTTCATGGAGATTGTGTTAGAAAAGGAAAGGAAGAACAATTGAATTTGATGCCATGCTTGTTTTTTGTATTTTTGACTGGGGTTAGGATTAAAAATTTTTTAAATTACATTGAAATAGAGTTAAGAAGAGACAAGACGTCATAGGCAGGATCACTAATCAAACACAGCCAAGAAAATATGCACCATGTCTTGCTCAATGGGAACTAATTACTATAACATTAGCTTTGCAGTGTTTAAACAACCATTTCATTATATTTTTTTCTACACTGATTAAATTTTCTCAGCATTTATAATGCATCATTACATCTGCCTTGTGCACAGATAATGCACAGCATAGCTGCTTGTTAAAACTTCACTGCTCTCCTTCATAATTTTAAATAAATCTAATTTGAATCATTTGCATAATTTTTTTTTTAACATTGCTAGTCCTTCATTAGCACCACATCTTAGGTGTGAAGTGACTAGACTGCCTCTTGCCAAAAGCAGGGTGTTTTTACTTTCAGGGCCTCAGGGAGCTGCACGTGGCAGAGGTAAATGACAGTGAGATGTGGAAAGTGAATATTGGTGCCCTACAGCAGCCCAGGGCCGAGCACAGTGTGAGCACAGGACCTCACTGCCGCTCTCCTGTTGCCATGGCATTCTGTCTCACGAGTGCAGTAATGGACAAAAATTAAAATGTTAGTCTTGTGGCTCGTAATAATCTTTATGAATGTAAAGAATACTTTGGAGAACAACTAACGAAATGACTTGTTGAAACTCTTTCAGGAAGAATTCTGTATTTTCTTCAGTAAAAAGCTGCAGTGTAGCAAGTGTTGTACAAGATTGTTGCAGCAAAATCTCTTGAGTCTGCAGGGAAAAAGCGACTTTTTTGTTGCTTCAAACTAAGAAATGAAAAAGCTTCGCTTATTTTTTTTAATATTGTGAAGCAATAATTTATATTTTTAATTATTGACCATGGAAGACGATATTTCTCTTTGCTATTTATGACATATTTTTTTCCACATTTCCTAGACCTCTTAATTTTAATGCATGAATGTTAAATATTCTACTTGGACAACATAATTTGCTGCCAGGGAAGACAGATCTGGGAATTGCAGATCCCAAATACACAACTGTGAATTACCAGGAATTTGAAGCACACTTTCAACTCACAAAGCATTATGAATTTTGGGGGAAACACTGTAATCAGAGTAAAAGCACTCTTCTGGAGGACATCAGAAAAAAAATCCATCTTCCTTCATCTCTCCACCAGGAAGTTATAAATCCTGACAAACAAGAAGACTCAATCAAAGCCAGGCTCAGCTTTCAGTGACATTGGCATAAATCCAAAAAATCTTCTCTCACTTTTAAGGAGTAAAGACAGTAGTATCCAAAACGGAGATTTATCCTCACATATTTAATATTTCTATTATTTTAATTAGAATAAATCCTAAAATTACATGCTCAAGAAGATGTTAAATTTTTTTCCAGTCTAGTAATTGCTCTTTAATTGTTTTACCTCTGCAGTGAACAAAAATTATGACCCAAATATTGTTAAATTGGTTCTGGTCAAGATACTGTATTGCCCTTGGAAGAATCCAAATAATGAATTATATTGTCAGTGTAGCTGCGCAAACATTGGTGACTCCCAAGGAATTATTTTACTACAAAAAACAGTGAATGGGACAAATAATGGAAATATATTAGAGACTCATTTAAAAGATCACTGTGATATTAATGCTGAACATTTACAACTGCACAACATTAGATTTTTTGTCCAAAAGGCATATTGTTGTTTTGTTTATTTGTTTATCTTTCTTTCCAAGGTCCCTAATGTCTACTTTCCTCTTGTGTGGAATGCGATCTGTGCTCAGCTGGTTTCTCCTTGCTCTAAAGGTACTTCACGACAAGAAAAGAAAAGTAACTTCTACTCTTTCTATAGAAACAAATATTTTCTCTTGAAAAAAATTAACTATTTTATCTGCTGAGTAAAATAGAACTCATTCTCTAAAAAGAGAATATTTTTTAATGGGAATTAAACAACACCAAAATTATGTTAGATATACTTAGTCTGTATTAACTAGATAGCAGTAAGAGTTTTATACTAGATAACTTTCAGCTTGATAGGCATGCTGCTAATAATTACTCCTCAGCAATATTGATCTTGGGGAAGATTGGTCCACAACGAGGTTTTTCTGAAGGCAGAAGCTCTTGAAGTCCTTTTCCTGTATTTATACACAACTATTTCAACATAAAGGGCTGCCCTGTGAGCAGAGAAATGCATGCTCCTTCCCTTTCCTCCTCAGAGACACTACACTGTTTGAAGTTTCCCAAAAAAGCCAAACACACACACACAAAAAAAAGAGAAACCACAAAGCAAAACAAAAGACCAAAAAATCACCCAAAAAAAAAAAAACCTCACAAAAAAACAAAAACACAAAAAATCAAACAAAAAAACCCACAAAAAACAAACAAACAAACCCAACCCCCCCCCCCCCAAAAAAAACCCAAACCAAACCAAACCAAAAAAACCAAAAACAAACCAAAAAAACCCCACAAACTTGGAAAGAGACAGAAGACTGTAAAGAACACCAGAGAGTAACCTCTGTCTTAAGACTCATAACCATTCTGCTGTGGTCCAGTAATGAAAGCTGTAAAAATCCTTTCATCAGAAATAATTACAAGTTTCTCTCTTGAAGAGAACAGCCTTCTTCGGAAACCTTTACTCACCTGTACCTTCAGGTGCCAGAAAATCAGAGGCAGTAAGCAAGAGTCTGAAGTGCCAAGCAAACCACAGACCTTTCATCTCCTGCATCCCGAGACCAGACCCTTCCGAGGTGAACAGCGCTGCTCTCCAGACAACAGCAACCTCTCATTCCGTGTAAACAAAAGTGACAATGCCCCAGGGCTCATTTAAAATTCTTCAATAGAGCTAATTCTTCCAGTTTTGCCCTTCATATCATTTGAACCTATTTTATTTCATTTATTTCATTTTAGGCTCAGAACAGCCCTCCCTGGCACCAAAGGAGGGATCTGTGTGTGCTTTTTGCACACAGACCGTGTGAGCTGCTCCTGTGGCAGGGCAGCAGAGGCAGGGCATGTCTGTCTCCAAAGGAAGACACATGCTCATTCTACCACAGGTTCCTCCTTGAGACTCATAGGATTTGTAGATGAGCATCCTTTCCCTTTGGTAACAATAATACCTACTGCTCTCAGTAAAACTAGGAAGGCCATGCCAGTGACACTTTTCTTCCTCATGCTTGTTTGGGTTTTTTTCCTTAAATCTTCACAGAGCAAGTGGAAAGGAATAGACAAATGACACGGACAAAAGCTGCCTAAATAAGAAGGAATCAAACTATGATAAAAATATATCAGTCAGGAAATTCAACGGCTCTTAAGTCAACGAAAGGGATCAGGAACATGTAAGTGCAACATATTGGATTCTATATAATTTTCTAACACGATTTTGCATCAAAATCATCCCTTCTCAAATGCAATCAGTGTTTTATTCAAAGAATGGCTAAGGGATAGTTCCTTCATTATTCCGATCAATATCCTGAGCCAGGCAAAGCTTTGCAAGATAGATAGATAGATAGATAGATTATAGATAGGTAGACAGATAGACAGATAGACAGATAGACAGATAGATAGATAGATAGATAGATAGATAGATAGATAGATAGATAGATCCTGACTTATAATTCAGGCTAAATCCTTTTGGGTAGGTTCTCCCTACCCCACTACCCTAAACAAAGTCAGTTACTTTTTCTGATCACACTTTGGCTCAATGAGCTGTTAAAGATCCTTAACAGCTTGTGCATTGTATTATTTTGTTTTTAGTTGCAAGTATCCTACAGCTGCTGCACTGACCTGCAAAGTTTCTGTGAAAGAAAGATGTAGACAATGTACAGACAAAACAACAAACTCAATATGTGAATCTGAGGCCAAATTGTAGGATAGTATTAAGGATAACTGAAATTCATAGAGATTATTTTAATATGCAGAGTTAATAAATATATCCACCTTGGTTAAGAAGTAGAAGCAGTAGAAGTTCAGTTCAAGGTAAGTTTTAGCGTATTCAGCTCTGCTTTTCCTCCCATGCCTGTTATCCCCACATCATGGTGAGCTGATGTCCTGCCTTAATGCAATTGCACCCTCTGCTCAGAGAAACATCCCAAAGCCTCCTGGGTCCTTTTCCATTACCAACAAAATTCATATTCTGTTGTGCCTGGTTTTATTACCCCTAGAACAACTATTTAACATTTGCTGGAAGCAAAATAACAAACAAACAAACAAAAAAAAAAAAGGCAGCAACTACACCAAAATTTCCTTCACTTTTCCTTTCTACATTTAACATAAGGGTACAGGACTCCAGGTATTTGACTGTAAGAGATCTCACTGCACACTGTGGCCTCCTCAGTAGAGACTGCCACCTAGATCACACAAATAGAGACAGATTAAAGAAATAAAAGAGAGCATCTTCACACAAAGCTTTTCAAAAAAGCTCGCCTGAATCTGAAAAGAAACTTTCTAGAGCAAGAGCATTTTTAGAATACACAAACCATGAAAGAAAATATTTGATAATGAACTAACACACTCTCCATTAAAATGCAATTCTAATGAAATGATTGCTTGGTGCTGGAAGAAAAGTTTTCCTCAATGCATATAATATGTGTTATCTGATATAAAAATTTAATTATTATCTTAATTGGAAAAAAAAAATTAGGGACAACTTTTCTGATTCATTTCCTTGTGGATAAAAAGCAGAACAGCTTCCAACTGAAGTTTGGCTCTACATAACTGTTTTGGCCAATGGAACAGGCTGCCCAGAGAGGATGGAGTCTCTCTCTCTGGGGAAATCCAAAAATTCTCTGGGCAGAATCCTGTGCCATGTGCTCTGGTTTTACCCTGTTTGAGCAGGGAGGCTGGAGCAGATGACTCACTGTGCTGCCTCCCAAGCCAGCTTAACCCAGTGGCCCTCTGATTCTGTGAAGGGGGTTGGTGTAGATGTGTGTGTGACCCTGCACAATCTCTCTGTGGGAAGATGTCTTTTATCACTCCAAACATTTTCACTCCTGTGAAAACAAAAAAGAGTTCACAGTAGTCCCTCTTTGGCGTTTTGGGGATTGAGCCAGCAGTTCTGCCTAAAGGCAGTTCAGGTGGACTGGCTGCAAGGCACCAGCACAGGGGTGTTGGGCACTGCTGCAGCTGTGCAATGGCATCTTCCACTGCACCTGCTTCCCTTTCCAGTCTGGAGGTAGCACAAGTGTCCCAGGTGCTCTGCTCCCATCTCCTATGTGGCCATGGCTCAGTCAGGAGCAACCCCTTCAATGCTTTTGACTGCAAAATTCAACTGTGATTCAGTTTTTAAAAAAAAAAATCAATCTCTGTGTCAAGCTTAACCAAGAAAACTCTAGACTCGACAAAATAAAAAACTTTGGCCAGGAAATAAGTAAAGTGTAGTTGCACACAGTCCACTTCTCACCCAGCAGGAGTAAGGTAGCACTGCCAAGAGATCCAGCAGATTCAGGACAAGTAAGGCTGCCTCACAAAGGATCAGCAGGTGCTCTTCTACAAAGACCTCATCTCTATTTGCAGCTTTCTCTTTGGAGTTAGGCTAGAAAATATTTCAAATAACAAAAAAAAAAAAAAAAAAAAAGCAATAGAATTTGGGGCAGAGACAGCAGCCCATTATGGCAGTGAACACACTCAGTTCTTCCTGAAAGATAATGCTATCTGTCAAGATCTAGCCCATAAAGGGTTTCATATGCTGCAGTTCCACTTCCTCATATTCAAGCTGAAAAGTTCAGAAATTGTTTTCTAGGGACTCAAAGCCAGAAATAATTCTTTCTATCTAGGTTACCTTGAGGATGAAAAAGGTTAGCAAGCCCAACAAAACAGTAAAGAAAGAGTGGTATAAAGTGGAAACCTGAAAATATATGAGGGTAAAGGCAGTACTCACAACATATTAGACACAACCTGCCAAAGAGTTTCAGCAAGGGCAGGAAAATTTGGGTTAGTAAAATGAGCAGCATTCATAGCAATTCCCACAGAGAGATGTCAGGAAATAAAACGAACAAAACTTTGCTCTCATGTACCATTTTAAGCGTTACCATACCAGAAACCAGCCCCATGAAAATTTTCAGACAGAATTCAGGTCCTACTTCTAAAAAAGCAAAGTTACCCATGGGAAAGGACTTGCAGTAAGATCAGCAAAGCACTCTGTCAGTTAGTTATTCTGTGCCCAGACTCTCTCGGGTCTCTGCATGAGGAAACAGCAGCCACTGGCCTGTGCTAAGCTGTGCTGTCTGTGGCTCACTGTGACTTACGTGCGCAAGTCTGGAGCGTTCTGCAGCACACAATGACTGCAGGCGTAACACTGAGCACAAGCCCTTCAGACCTCACAAGCACTAACACAGTCCAAGTGCTAAGTAGCAGCAGGGAGACACAAAATTTAGAATTCTGTGATGCATATTTAGCGCCATAGACTTTGGGGAGGATCCTTCATGTCTGCCTGATATCTTTTCCCATGTGGAAATAGGATGGCTGCTTTCTATCAGCACACAAGCAATGCAGCGTCTGTGACTGGGGAAACTAAGACCTTTTGCATTTTGGGTTTGTGAATTGTTTAAAGTGCTCAGATTCCTGTATTTTAAGAAAAGTATAAACCAGCCAGAGGTACTTGCAGTACAAGCATCAGTAGTCCTATTACATAAAACAGAGTCCTTAGGTACATGGAAACTGTTTGGATTCAATGTTGTTTGAGATCAAAGAGGTCTGATGCTGACAAAACCTTTTCTCAAATAGAAAGTCACTCAACTGCTCAATTAAACTGAGTTCTATTGCCTCATTCCTGAAGAGCTGGACTGGAGCTTCACTGGAACAAAGAGAGTGTAGAGCTGGGACTATGAAGCTATTCAGTCTCATACCTTCCTCAAAATACCTGCACAAAATCACTGGAAGTCTTTATGCTATGGCTTCTCCATGTTCAAACAATAATTGTATATAGTCTTCTCTACCCATCAGAAGCCATAGTCACAAGCATCTCAAACTCAGTTAAGTTCTTTGTCTTTTCCATTCTTTTTGCCATCTTTAAAAGTATAGATCACAAAATATACTTGTTAACAACAAACAGATTAAAAACAGAAAAGTCAAAAACATTTCAATAAAAATTCCAGTGGCCATGTCGACACTAAACATTGTAGGACACAAAAGACTAATTTAATTCCACTTTCCACATTTTCAGCTTCACCTACATATACAGAGGTGCCAGCTGTATATTTTTCTTTGACTCTTTAGGGTGTGGAAAAAACATTAGGTTTTTTGACTGGTATTCAGTCCAGAGTTAAGCCATTTGTTTTCAACTGAACACATTATAATTTATATTCATTTAATTTCTCCTTCCTCAGTCTCATGGGAAGGGGAAAATGCTAGTTGAAAATTTGCATCTGACAGCTGCTCCCAGGCAAGTTTTTCAATCTAGCATGACCTACAATTTTTTCTGGTTAGTGAATAAATGTAACGTTATTTTTCAAATTTCTTAAAGGAGTAGCACTCTTTATTTTAAAAGAATTGAAAGGGACCTGGGGGTCCTGGTCAATAGAAAGTTGAACCTGAGCCAGCAGTGCCCTGGCAGCCAGGAAGGCCAAGTGTGTCCTGGGGGGCATCAGGCACAGCATCACAGCCAGGCAAGGGAGGGGATTGTCCTGCTCTGCTCTGCTCTGCTCTG